>NC_060121.1:421526642-421829672 GCF_021461395.2 Schistocerca americana | reverse complement strand
GGCTAAATTTCGCGTCTGTAGCACCTCCTCTCCGTGGTGTAGCAATTTTAATGGCCAGTAGTGTATAAATTACAAAATGCTACTATGCATTTGCGCTCCGAACACTATTTCTTTCTGATTGAGGTTGGACGTTAGCGGCAACAAGTCGGAACCACCCTACTTCTACAGAATCCTACCCTTCAGCACCCCACATTACGCATATGGTAGAGAACCGTACTTTCCGTTTATCATCTGTAAACGCAACGATATTGGTAAGGCTGAGGGGAGGTGACACTGATACGCGTAGCATTCTACATCACACGATGTAATCAGACCACTCGAAGCAAGTCTCAAAGTCAGGCCTTACACAGTTGTGTCACCTGTAACGAGGTCTTTGTAATCTAACAACATACACATTACTGATGAAAGAAAGTAACTCGACTCGAGCTACAAGTTTCGGATTGGCGTCCAAGCTGGAGGGGGCCGAGGTTCGGGGAGAATGGGCTTGCCTACAAACAGGCGAGAATAATTGCGAGTGGCCGGCGACGTCACCTTGGCACTGAGGCGGCCAGGCCTGGGATACAGCCAAGGCTGGCGCCGTCATTCACAACGGCGCAGCGCGGCCCCGCCCGAGCGCGGGCCAGACACACACACACACGCACACACACACACACACACACACACAGCGCGACTGACGTCTCGCTCCATGCCGTGCTGCTTGCCCTCGCCACTCGCCGCCAGCTACTGGATGTCTCCCACACAAACTTCTGCAAGTGGAACGTTTTTGCTTTGTACTCCCAGTTGAAATATGACTGTAGTAATAATTAATAATTCCGTATGGCTCAACGCCATCAGTGCGACTTGCCCGTCCCTAACCACCGCAGTGTTACTGCCGGAGTTAGGGGGCTTACAGTTATCTACATCTACATATACACTCCGCAAGCCACCCAACGGTGTGTGGCGGAGGGCACTTTACGTGCCACTGTCATTACCTCCCTTTCCTGTTCCAGTCGTGTATGGTTCGCCGGAAAAACGACTGCCGGAAAGCCTCCGTGCGCGCTCGAATCTCTCTAATTTTACATTCGTGATCTCCTCGGGAGGTATAAGTAGGGGGAAGCAATATATTCGATACCTCATCCAGAAACGCACCCTCTCGAAACCTGGCGAGCAAGCTACACCGCGATGCAGAGCGCCTCTCTTGCAGAGTCTGCCACTTGAGTTTATTAAACATCTCCGTAACGCTATCACGGTTACCAAATAATCCTGTGACGAAACGCGCCGCTCTTCTTTGGATCTTCTCTATCTCCCCCGTCAGACCGATCTGGTACGGATCCCACACTGATGAGCAATACTCAAGTATAGGTCGAACGAGAGTTTTGTAAGCCACCTCCTTTGTTGATGGAATACATTTCCTAAGGACTCTTCCAATGAATCTCAACCTGGTACCCTCCTTACGAACAATTAATTTTATATGATCATTCCACTTCAAATTGTTCTGCACACATACTCCCACATATTTTACAGAAGTAACTGCTACCAGTGTTTGTTCCGCTATCATATAATCATACAATAAAGGATCCTTCTTTCTGTGTATTCGCAATACATTACATTTGTCTGTGTTAAGGGTCAGTTGCCACTCCCTGCGCCAAGTGCCTATCCGCTGCAGATCTTCCTGCATTTCGCTACAATTTTCTAATGCTGCAACTTCTCTGTTTAGTACAGCATCATCCGCGAAAAGCCGCATGGAACTTCCGACACTATCTACTAGGTCATTTATATGTATTGTGAAAAGCAATGGACCCACAACACTCACCTGTGGCACGCCGGAGGTTACTTTAACGTCTGTAGACGTCTCTCCATTGAGAACAACATGCTGTGATCTGTTTGCTAAAAACTCTTCAATCCAGCCACACAGCTGGTCTGATATTCCGTAGGCTCTTACTTTCTTTATCAGGCGACAGTGCGGAACTGTATCGAACGCCTTCCGGAAGTCAAGGAAAATGACATGTACGTAGGAGCCTGTATCTAATATTTTCTGGGTCTTATGAACAAATAAAGCGAGTTGGGTCTCACACGATCGCTGTTTCCGGAAACCATGTTGATTCCTAGGGAGTAGATTCTGGGTTTCCAGAAACGACATGATACGCGAGCAAAAAACATGTTCTAAAATTCTACAACAGATCGCCGTAAGAGATATAGGTCTATAGTTTTGTGCATCTGTTCGACGAACCTTCTTGAAGATTGGGACTACCTGTGCTCTTTTCCAATCATTTGGAACCTTCCGTTCCACTAGAGACTTGCGGTACACGGCTGTTAGAATGGGGGCAAGTTCTTTCGCGTACTCGGTGTAGAATCGAATTGGTATCCCGTCAAGTCCAGTGGACTTTCCTGTTGCTTTTCTATTCCTTGGACACTTATTTCGATGTCCGCCGTTTTTTCGTTTGTGCGAGGATTTAGAGAAGGAACTGCAGTGCGGTCTTCCTCTGTGAAACAGCTTTGGAAAAAGGTGTTTAGTATTTCAGCTTTACGCGTGTCATCCTCTGTTTCAATGTCATCATCATCCCGGAGGGTCTGGATATGCTGTTTCGAGCCACTTACTGATTTAACGTAAGACCAGAACTTCCTAGGATTTTCTGTCGCCGGCCGGAGTGGCCGTGCGGTTCTAGGCGCTACAGTCTGGAACAGCGTGACCGCTACGGTCGCAGGTTCGAATCCTGCCTCGGGCATGGATGTGTGTGATGTCCTTAGGTTAGTTAGGTTTAAGTAGTTCTAAGTTCTAGGGGACTGATGACCACAGCAGTTAAGTCCCGTAGTGCTCAGAACCATTTGAACCATTTTTTATTTTTTGTCAAGTCGGTACACAGAATTTTACTTTAGAATTCGCTGAACGCTTCACGCATAGCCCTCCGTACGCTGACTTTGACATCGTTTAGCTTCTGTTTGTCTGAGAGGTTTTGGCTGCGTTTAAACTTGCAGTGAAGCTCTCTTTGCTTTCGCAGTAGTTTCCTATCTTTGTTGTTGAACCGCGGTGGGTTTTTCCCGTCCCTCACAGTTGTACTCGGCACGTACCTGTCCGAAACGCATTTTACGATTGCCTTGAACGTTTTCCATAAACACTCAACATTGTCAGTGTCGGAACAGAAATTTTCGTTTTGATCTGTTTGGTAGTCTGAAATCTGCCTTCTATTACTCTTGCTAAACAGATAAACCGTCCTCCCTTTTTTTATATTCCTATTTACTTCCATATTCAGGGATGCTGCAACGGCCTTATGATCACTGATTCCCTGTTCTGCGCTTACAGAGTCGAAAAGTTCGGGTCTGTTTATTATCAGTAGGTAAAAGATGTTATCTCCACGAGTCGGTTCTCTGTTCAATTGCTCGAGGTAATTTTCGGATAGTGCACTCAGTATAACGTGGAATACGAAAGACACGCCGCTTCTGGCAAATCTTCCGCTGGGAAGGCGGATGGAAATATTCAACGGTTCGACTAGGATTCGATACTGCGATTTTCCGTTTCCATGCACGCGCTTTACAGCTAGACCATGATGTCCAACTAAATGTGACTGTATACTGCACAGTCTTCACACTTACAGTGCGGCAGGAGATGGTTTGTCCGCATTACACGTCATACAGACAGATAACAGAACGCAGCATGTCATTCTCAATGGAGAGAAGTCTTCCGAAGTAAGAGTGATTTCAGGTGTGCCGCAAAGGAGTGTCGTAGGACCGTTGCTATTCACAATATATATAAATGACCCTATGGATAACATTGGAAGTTCGCTGAGGCTATTTGCGGATGATGCTGTAGTATATCGAGAGGTTGTAACAATGGAAAATTGAACTGAAATGCAGGAGGATCTGCAAAGAACTGACGCATGGTGCAGGGAATGCCAATTGAATCTCAATGTAGACAAGTGTAATGTGCTGCGAATACATAGAAAGAAAGATCCTTTATCATTTAGCTAGAATATAGCAGGTCAGCAACTGGAACAGTTAATTAAATAAATTATCTGGGAGTAGGCATTAGGAGTGACTTAAAATGGAATGACAGTAGAAAGTTGATCGTCGGTAAAGCAGATGCCAGACTGAGATTCATTGGAAGAATCCTAAGGAAATGCAGTCCGAAAACAAAAGAAGTGGGTTACAGTACACGTCTTCGCCCACTGCTTGAATACTGCTCACCGGTGTGGGATCCGTACCACATAGGGTTGATAAAAGAAATAGAGAAGATCCAACGGAGAGCAGCACGCTTCGTTACAGGAGCATTTAGTAATCGCGAAAGCGTTACGGAGATGATAGATAAACTCCAGTGGAAGAGTCTGCAACAGAGACGCTCAGTAGCTCGGTACGGGCTTTTGTCGAAGTTTAGAGAACATACCTTCACCGAGGAGTCAAGCAGTATATTGCTCCCTCCTGCGTATATCTCGCGAAGAAACCAAGAGTCTAAAATCAGAGAGATCAGAGCCCACATGGAGGCATACCGACAAATTTTCTTTCCACGAACAATTCGAGACTTGAACAGAAGGCAGAACCGATAGAGGTACTCAAGGTACCCTCCGCCACACACCGTCAGGTGGTTTGCGGAGTATGGATGTAGACGTACGTGTAGACGAGGGGCGTTTAATAAGTAATGCAACACATTTTTTTCTCGGCCAGTTTCGGTTGAAAAAATGCGGACTTTGTTGTGGGAGACATCGTATGATATTTTTCACGAAGTTCCGACTGGGAGCGACGCTATACATAGCCTTCAAAATGGCGTCTGCAACGGAGGTCTAAGCAGAGAGCTGCCTTTGAGTTTCTTTTGGGGGAAAACTAGAACATCGCAGGTATTCAGAGGTGTTTGCAGGCTGGTGGTAAATACAAGAACGGCGTGTCGTTGCGCGAAGCCTCCGTCATCTTCGCAACAACGTACCGTAAACCCGTCCGATGTTCCGCTTTCCGACAGGCCGCACAGAGTTGTGACTCCTGAAATGTTGGAAGAGCGACACTCTCACTCGAGGTGATCGATGGATCACAGTCAAACAAGTCACTGCTCAACTGGATGTCTCTGTTGGTAGCGCTGACACACTCGTCCACCAGTTGGGGAACTCAAAGGTGTGTGCCCTCTTGGTTCCTCGTAACCTAGTAGAAGACAATAAACAGCTTCCATCTGTTTGGTCCAATGAAGAATGCACTCCGTTGGAAGCAGAACATGGATGATTGGGAGGTTTTTGATGCGTCAAGACACTGACATCGACGTCGATCAGTACTGTGGCACCATGCGCGTGTACAGGCCCTGACAGTATTGAAAAGAGATTATATTGAAAAACAGGGTTTTATAGCCAAAAGAGAGAGGAATAATATTGTGTATTGGAATCATGAATAAAACCAACTTGCTTTCAGAAAAAAAATGTGTTGCATTACTTATTGAACGCCTCTCGTAACTTCCTCACATATTTCCAACATAGTGTCGGTTGTAACAGTGACCAACACAATGAGATAAAGTATTTGGTTCTGTCCATAGTCGCACTTTATTTTGTCTACTGACTACTGGTTTGCTACCAAATACCATCAGGCAGTCAGGCAATGTACTGTGTGTAAGACACACCTACTTGATTCAGCAAGTTTCATGACAGCGCTTCAGGTTACGGCCTTTTGATGATGCTTGGTACCGAAACCGGTTGCCGTTAGACAAAATAAAAGTGCGGCTATACACTAAGACAAAAACTTTTTCCTGTTATGCTTCTGATCCCTCTATCTGCTGAAATAGATTGTTGTGGCATGGATCGACATTTTTGCAAATTTCTAAGAACTTGTACGAGGTTTCTACCTAGCATATGACTCAGTGTGTAGCTATACGAGCTTGACAGTGTTAACAAATGCTTCAAATGGCTCTGAGCACTATGGAACTTAACATCTCAGGTCATTAGTCCCCTAGAACTTAGAAGTACTTAAACCTAACTAAACTAAGGACATCACACACATCCATACCCGAGGCAGGATTCGAACCTGCGACCGTAGCAACAGCGCGGTTCCGGAATGAAGCGCCTAGAACCGCTCGGGCTCACCGGCCGGCCAGTGTTAACAAATCTTTATTTCCAATGGGAATGTTGTCAGTCGTGAAACGAAAAAAAAAAAAACAGATCAGGCATACTTTCCTCATTTTGACTACAAAATGTCATAAGGGTCTGACTTTTGGTCAAAGCATCTAGTAAATATGAGATTTTATAAGTCAAAATGCAAATGACATTCAGTATCTGTGTTGTGAATTAAGTACGTGTTCGAGAGGTTTGTTCGTGAATGTGGTAATACTAACTATTTCCCAGTATATTTATTCCATAACAAATTTTTTTGAAAATAATATATCTCTTTCTCAAACCAACCAATGGTGTTTTCGTACCATTGCGTAGGACCATTGATCGTGTAGAACCTTTCTTGACCAATTTGATTTAGAATCAGTCCTCTAACATTAGTCACCTGTACTCTCTGAGTATGAGGATGGGCAGGGCAACCCGTTTGTCACATAACAAGAAAAGTCTCTTTGTGACAGAAACCTTCATGGTTCTTCCCTGGACCCAAAATTTACCACATCTTATTCTAATTGTACATTTGTGGGGTTACCTCGACCGCCCGCTCCGTCTACATGTATCCTCCATCAATTGTGAGGCCCACTGCAGAATCAAGGCTCCACTGAGCCGTTTTTACCTTCTTTAGCCGCTGTACGTGCAGATAGTCAAGGTACAAACAAGTGGTTGAAATAATGTGACTCGACAGAGCGAATACTTAGCTTCGTTAAATGCTCTTCCGTCGCCGGCCAGGTTCGACAAGGCGATTGTGATATCCGCGCTCCTCGCACAGCAGTCTCAGATTGAGCCATCGTGAAATAAAGCAACGTTTCGCGCACTATTCTAAAGACAACATGAAAGGAAGCGTGTCATAAATCGATCAATGGTGTGAAACCATATACCTCACTTATACCCTAAATTGTAAAAATCAAAACCGGTTCCTACTCATTGCTGAGTGAGACTGGAACTTCACACACCTACGCTAACACGAATTTCGTGGCAGTTTTGCTGAGTAAGTGCCACCCTTAGACCTGCGAGAGAACTGTTCAAATGTGTGAAATCTTATGGGACTTAACTGCTAAGGCCATCAGTCCCTAAGCTTACACACTACTTAACCTAAATTATCCTACAGACAAACACACACACCCATGCCCGAGGGAGGACTCGAACCTCCGCAGAGACCAGCCGCACAGTCCATGACTGCAGCGCCTTAGATCCCAGAGAACTGTTAATTATCGGTGTTCCATAGATGACTGTAATGAGTATATGTACAATGCAGTGTTTGTTTTATTATTGTGAATTACTGTAAAACGAAATTAGGGCAGTGAGTGAAATCCGGTTACCCATTTCTGCAGCATAGGACCAATGTCATCATCACATATTGTGAATCCATGAAAGTGGAGAGCTTTGTGATTTTACTTTATTATCAACTGTCCGCCACCACCTCTCTTCATCCGTCCAATTATCAAGTGGAAAATTTGTTTTTTCTTTTCTTTTCGGGCACCGGTGCACTGAAATAGCAGCCCTACTCAACACATTAAATTCTAGGAAAATTAAATGCAATATCGCTTTAGCATTAAAAAGAAAAAAGGGAACGGGAAGTACGACTTAGAGCTTTGTAACCCGCACTACGAGTAATACGAAACTCTCCTTTCCTTAACTGGTTTCCTAATGCAGCTTATGAGTTATAAGACAATTTTTGAAATAAATCAGTTACAAAACATCATTTTAAAATACAGTGAGTTCTAATAAGGACTTTACAACGGCCAGAATAACCGAGATGCAAATAAATAGTTTGCCGAGCGGTCTAAGGTGCTGCAGTCATGGACTGTGTGGCTGGTCCCGGCGGAGGTTCGAGTCCTCCCTCGGGCATGGGTGTGTGTGTTTGTCCTTAGGATAATTTAGGTTAAGTAGTGTGTAAACTTAGGGACTGATGACCTTAGGGGTTAAGTCCCATAAGATTTCACACACATTTGAACAAATAAATAAGTTATTACAGCGGTCATCTTGAGGTGATGTGACCACATTTTTGTTACGGCAGACACTTCGTCTGCGATGTGTTCTATGGTGGAAGGCCCACTTTCAGAACCTCCAAACTGCTCAGATTTAAAGACTACGCATTGTTCTCATTGAGGCTTCATTACAGCTTGAACTATGAGTGTCGTTAAGTTGAGGAATCACTAAGCGATTCATTTACTTGTTCCACTTCAGCAAGAAAGTGACTTCTAGAGGGATCTCTCTCTCTCTCTCTCTCTCTATCTCTCTCTCTCTCCATCCGAATAGGCCTCAGACGGCCCAAGGGTACCGTCCGACCGCCGTCTCATCCTCAGCCGATAGGCGTCACTGGATGCGGATATGGAGGGGTATGTGGTCACCACACCGCTCTCCCGACAGTCGTCAATTTTCGTGACCGGAGTCGCTAGTTCTCGATCAAGTAGAACTTCAATTGACCTCATGAGGGCTGAGTGCACACCGCTTACAAACCTCTCGGTAGACCCGAACCGCTACCTATCCAAGCCTGACAGCCCTTAACTTGGGTGATCTTACGGGAACCAGTGTTACCACCGCGGCAAGGCCGTCGGCAGAGGGATGTCTAGCGGTAGTAACTGGTATCCATATCGTTCCAAAATGATTGTGTCTTGAAACGTTGGTACGCTACACTTCAAGCTGACCCAACACGATAGTCGATACGCTTCTTTTTGTCAACACCGTAAGCGGAACTCATTACATTACTTTATGGGAGTGTGTTTCGTACACTACTATCATTTACAATTACCTCTTGCGATGACTGGACGTAAGCACTGTATGAAACGCAACTTTCGTTGAATTCAGATGAGAAAATATTTCCTATAGAATGTCAGATTGGTTCAGAACGTTCTGTGGTAGAAGTAAGTATACTTTCTCGCAGCAACCTGCAACAACGTTGCATTTACAAGTTATTTCATTTGCTTCACATTTATGTATATGAGGTTAGTATATTAGAATCTGGGCTTCTGGGAAGCCAGAGATTCCATTACTTGGTTCAGATCTCACCAGCCAGCGGATGCAGATCCCACCAATGCAGAAACCGTCTGTCCGGATTATGAATTCACAAGAGTTTCAGCATGCATGAAGTACACACCTCATTAATTGTTCACCACGTATCTATCTCCATCGTCTATATACGAAAGATATGTTTCGCTCATGTAATGTTAGTGAACAGTCTCTACCAGATTAATCTGAATCACGATACCTGATGCTAAGCGAGTATTAGAATTTGGTAATTTCAGTAAAATCAGAATAGCAGCTCAAGTTGAAAAGTAAAGCCGATAAATCCGTTGATACTGTGAAGGAGAACACATCGTTGCACTCCCCTAGACTTATTTAAAGGAAGAACACGTAGGAAATGTAGAATTTAAACGATGTATTTCCTTACTAGTACAGCAATCCTGCCGCTAATCGATGTAAACGAGTCTTTTGGGCAGAAACTAGTTTCCATCGTTCGTGGTCGACATGATATTGACCATAATACCCTCTTATATCCAGCAGAGGTCAAGTGCCAAGAACGTTAGGAACAATATGAGAATTCGACATTGTTCTGTAGGGCAAAGTCTTAGTACATGATTTTACCTGTTACCACCTTTCGACTTGTCAGTAGAGTCTTATGTATGGTCATGTATCCAATAGAACACTGCTGTACGACCTACATAGCGACTGATTTCGTGCTATTTTCAGTAACCTGAAAAACATCTTACCGACTAAGCTACTTGGTAATAAGGAGGGGTGGGACGTTAAATTGTAACAAAGAACAGATTGCAATGCAAACTGGATTATGAGGTGTTTTCCACATACACGAAACGTTGCCGAAAACGGAGGTTAATTTGGTTCGTAGAAAAATTCATGCAATACCTCAAGTGCAATATCCTGGCACGTGGTAAATGAAGATTCCTTTCCATAGTAATACGTCCTGGTTTTCGCAGTCCCATCTGTGAACTATCCGTCCTCCCAGGCAAACTCTTAACAGTTTTATGTTCCCCCTCACTAACAAAATGTTGTTTCTCTTGTGTTCTCCGTACAAACATGTTCCGTTTGTACCAGAGTCAATGCTAAAACTCGATCTCAAGCACAATCAAGTCCTATTACGGTACGTGATATGCTACTGCATGTCATTGTGGAGAAAAGTGTCCTTCAGCCTCAGTATGAAAATCGTTTCTTCTTGCGCACTGTCTCAAACACCGCGCTGTGGCACATATTGTGATGAAATGACTGCAGAAGCAAGCATCGCTACTAAGCACTATCTTCGACACAGCCAGGAGTTTCCCTCCCACGCGGATGTGCCTTTTCATCTTTAAACAGAAACAATCTTCTTCAATGGCAGGAAAGCATTAGAGCGACTGCGCCAGTACCGCGGTTCTGCTTGCCTGCGCTGCTACGATAGAAACGTGCGGTTCCCATTACTATGAAAGAACCTACCTACTAAAGGTAGGTCAAACTACCTATAGATTGGATTTCATCATCTCGTCCAGAATGTTATTTTCAACAAGTTAATAGAGCGGAAGATTTTACTGATTGACATATACCGTACGTTCTAAAGTTAAGGCGATTCTTGTCCCCTACAATAAAGGATGATCCAAAATAAGGTTGACAAATTTCGATGTGTCGTAGAAGGTGCCTGAAGGAACAGTTTGACGACAGGAATCAAAGGCCGGAAATTTCATCCGGCGAGACTACCGAGCGCAAAATGAATAAGACGGACACCTACCGGCAAGCATAAACCCCTTGGGGATTGTTGAAGGGAGTAGTTTACGAAACCCAACTTGTACCAGACCAGTTCTTAGGTGAGAACGAAGCCTCTCGTTTTTTTCTTGTCACAATCTGGGAAACACCTCGGGGTTTCGAAGATCACCTTCGTCAGAGTCATCGTCCTGACTAATGTGGCGATCTTCGAAAGGTTGAGTTTTACTTATATTTGAAGCGGCAAGAAAACCGATAAAGTTTTATACGAGTACTTAGGTGGAAGGACGCATGCAACGCGTGTAGATGTTGGCACTATACCGGGCGTCTTCGAGCAGGAAATTAGTTAGTGGCAAGTAGATGATAAGCAATAGCGTGGATAGGGCCTACGAACATTTCCTTAAATTGTTCGTTTAAGCATTAGCCTGTACACTAGTGCCCATTGTTCCACAGTTGATTCTTGTGTTTTGCAGACCGCAATAGGTAATTTAAATTTCGTTTCCTTTAAATTAAAGAAAAATGCACCGTTTCTTACTAATCTCGACTTATTGCCGAAATGTCCAATAGTGAAGGCGTACAGTAAAGGCTGTTCGGTGGTTGAACTACAGGCACTGGTTCGCCATTTTTGCTATGCTCTGTAGTGTCGTTGGATGAGCTTTCCGGACAAGTGTCCCAATCCACAAGTTGTTCTCCTAAACACCTTCTACAACACCTCAGGGTTTTTTGGCATCATTTTGAAAACCCTTTGTATCCCTGACGTCCGTCTCCGTTGTTGAGCAGTCAACGTATCTGTCTGCCATGCAGAGGTCCTGAGTTCGATTCCTAGTGTTGCCAAGGATTTTTCCTTTTCAGATTTTAAAAATGCCTCACATAAGCTTAAAAGCTAGTAAAATTGTTTTGTATCCCTAAGAAGACAAGTAAAGCCGAGATATTAGGTAAAGGAAACTACAAGTATATATTACCTAGATTTCTGGGAGATCACCAATTTCAGTTCTTCATGGCAAACATTTCCTAGCTTGTTTTGGGAGTATACGGAGGAAGACAGTTTAGGATGCAAGGTATTTGCCGGCCGGAGTGGCCGAGCGGTTCTAGGCGCTACAGTCTGGAACCGCGCGAGCGCTACGGTCGCAGGTTCGTATCCTGCCTCGGGCATGGATGTGTGTGATGTCCTTAGGTTAGTTAGATTTAAGTAGTTCTAAGTTCTAGGGGGCTGATGACCTCAGCAGTTAAGTCCCATAGTGCTCAGAGCCATTTTTTTGCTAGGTGTTTGCGCCCCGAAATCGGTTTAACTATTTGAAAGCAATGTATACGTGATATTTTATTTCAGTGATAGTACTAATTGTTAAGGATTACGAAATGAACAAATCATTTTAAAAGTTCGTCTGATTTCGCCCATATGATACTATATGGTGAAGATACGGTGTATAACACAGTGGCGCTTAACCAAGAAATTTCCAAAAACTTTATGGAAACTTCGGATATTACTTATGTAAATGGGTGGCAGAGAAATCCTTACTGCCGTCATTTGGACATCTGAAGCACATCGATTTCCGAAACTTTAGAAGCTTCTCAAGACTTCGCTCCAGCTGGGCATAAGCTCGGAAAAAGCTTTGTGTGGTGTTATTTTCTTTCTACAAAGTGTCCAGGCCGCGTCACCTAACTGTTAAAAGAAAATTTAGGTTACTTTATCGACTGCCACAAATATTAAATTAGAAAATGGGGAAGAAGTTGCTGCTCGGTGTTTCTGGACCATTATGAAGCCAGGTTTTTTTTTATTCATTTCACTTATTACAGACATCTGCTCTCCCACGTCATCTAACTCCTCTAGGTCAGAACATTTATGTTATCGACCCTTTACAAAGAATGAACCGGTAAGTCACCATGCTATGACTTTTGCAGATTCATTTAGGGAAAAACTTCTTGCTTCAACATACGTCTACATGTACGCTAACTAATCAGTTGATAGTGAAGGCTTCTCCTTTTCCAAAAATGGTTCAAATGGCTCTGAGCACTATGGGACTCAACTTCTAAGGTCATTAGTCCCCTAGAACTTAGAACTAGTTAAACCTAACTAACCTAAGGACATCACACACACCCATGCCCGAGGCAGGATTCGAACCTGCGACCGTAGCGGTCTCGCGGTTCCAGACTGCAGCTCCTAGAACCGCACGACCACTTCGGTCGGCTCTCCTTTTCCGTCTATGGCTGGAACTTGCAAAGAAAGACTGTTGTAAACCTTTTAGCAAACTGTAATCCTCTTATCTCTCGATTCCCACTCGAGTGATATCAAAATGAGCAAATCTCTGATTATCTGAGCTGCCTGCTCCTACTCAGGTACAGTAGACCCGTTAATCCAGCCTCATAATGGCCCCAAACACTCAAGTAATACTATGCGTCACACAGTACAATCGATTTATGAGCAGCCTCTTTGTAAACCCAGCACTGATGTAAAGAATCCCGTCATCTGCTTGGACCAGGGCAGAGCGTACATGGTCGCAACACATTATTTAAACCGGCACATCTCATGGTGGTTTCCCGATTGTTAACGTAAATCGAGAGGGGTGTTGTGTGTCTGTTGAAGACTATGCGTCCAGCAACCATAATGAGATCGCCTGTCCAGTTTCACGCTCCTCTTAAAATCCAACTCGAACCGATCAAGAGGATGCAGTGGTTACGGCAGTGAAGGAGTGTGGTTCAAATTCCTAAACGGCCAGTCATATTTCATTTTTGCTTTTCTCATCGTCTATTCATTTCAGTCAAGAGAGCGACTGGCTCTGTTTAAAAAGTCATGACGGACTCAACCTCCTATCTTTCTCCAACAAATTTGGTCAACCAGATCTTCAATCATTCTTTCTGTCCTGTAAGAATGTATTTTCTTTGTTGTGCGTAACCTTATTGTGTAATTCGATATACGACAGTTACATAGTGTTAACGATAACAGTTTATTTCATTTCCCAAGCATCTCGCTGACTGCGAAGATGTCAAGAGATCGCTCTCATGGACCTAGCCCGCAGAGAAAGGCACGCACGGGAGCCCTCTGAAGTGACAGGTATGAAGCAAAGACCGCATTTCACTCTTTCAGTACACTGAACAAAAATCCAAATGTGTTTCTTCCTTCGTTCTCATTATTCTCCATTGTCGAGTTGGTTTTACAACCAATTCTTTCAGTCAATAAACCGAGCATACTACGTCATGAGATCTGCGACGGCGCAGAGGAATGTACGAGTGCATTTAAAGTACTGAGAAATTTGTTTCGAAAAGCCGGGACCATAAGAGATATCTCTTCGTACAGACTACGATGCTTGCGATTAACCCCTACAATATAAACCAAAATATTCCCATGACTTCTGCATCGATGTTCACGAGTAGTAATTAATTATACGGCATTACTGCAGGCAGCCTTGATGGAATATGTGCTTGGCAACTGCCAGAAAAATTTCACCATGTTTGTCCAGCTTATGGAGTTAAATACCGTGCATCTAGATTTCGGGAAATGTGTATGTACAAGTGTTAACAGTATATATTTAAACGGATTACGCGCTACTTCCGTGAAGAACATTCTCGAGTTCTTGAGCGGAATGGGTAACCGCTGAAAAACGATCGATAAGCCACGTACTCGTAAATTAAATTGTGTAGTAGTTTATTTCTCCCACAGTGTCAGTGCATTAACGTACGAAGTTATACTGACACCGAATACTAATGGTATTAGGAAACTGTGGCGCAAAAACACTGTAACAAGACGCTGAGAAGCGAAATACCTCAGCGTGCATAATTGAGCTGATAGGCGCGGGCAGTCCATTACGAAAATCCATAGAATATCCACAATATGACAAACACATTCTTCATCTGGACATCTTTGCAAGACTTCTATTTAATTATGAACATAAGATAGCATTTTCATTTCTTACATAAATGTTGCGGACGACTTTTTTCCCCTGTCATCACCATTTCGATTAGAAACACAAATATGAGACCAAGAAAATGACAAGATTCATGCCGTATGTTATTGGAGTGTACAGATCGATGATACAGAAGGGTAGGGATGGGGAGTGCAATGCGTAGCGTCTGTGACCTTATTACTGGTAAATACACATAATTAATACTTTCCACTGTGCTCGGTGCTTCTCGTAATATCAGGGTCAGCTTTGTATTCGGTTTCGTAGCATTCTGTGGTAACTGATAAGTTGCGATGAGACCAGATTGAGTATAGTTTAGTGGTTGCCATAAATTTGTGATTTCATTAATTTGCGCAATTCAATGACAAGTTCAGGCAGCCGACTTGAATAATTGTTCTCAGAAAGTGAATGCAACGTCCTCGGACCCATGAAGAAGTATTAAATGTTGGTGTACGGTGGAAACATTGGTTAAGTCACGATGTTTTTCTAAAAAAAAAAAAAAAAAAAAAAAAAAAAAAAAAAAAAAAAAAAAAAAAACTCATCAAATGTGGAACGTGTCCGTCTACAGATGTTTACTATCATGTAGATTACACAGGCATAAGACTTTTTACGTCATTTCTTCTCACCTTAACACTGTTCATTGACTTTTAGTGAAGTATAAGGTCAAAAGGAATGTTTTCATTTTGCTATCACGAGCAAAAATGACAACACGCCACGGTAGTTTCAACTACTTCGAACATTTTTGGCCGACTTGTAGCACCGCTAACAATCCATATCTTACAGGCAGTTGTACGATTTACTGTAACTGCAGACATCTATTGCACTGCGTGGCTAAGCAAAGAATGTTTTTTGCTAACATATGTTGCCCTTGAAAAACCATATTATCTAATATGTTTACGTGGAAGAGAAAGTAAGTCCGTTATCGAACTGAACAAACTTAATTTGATTATCGCGTTTACGAGTCATTGCTTGGAGTTATGTAATGCCATTTAACTGCGGGTTTGTTCAATAAGGAGGAAGGTGAAAAAATATTATATTTCCGGAAGGAAGTTTGCGACGAAAGTAACTACATTCAGAGCGCCAATTCCCGCTCGGGTCGATTACGATATTTCTCCTACTGGCGGTTCACAGATGCTGACCTCTGTGGCACGATAAAGCGATACTCCGTAGCGTCAGTACAGGCCGTCGCGAGATAAACGTGAGCAACATCACGGAGCCCAGTGGCTCAGTGGAATAACATCCGTAGAGGGAACTCGCTGTGGCGCTCACAGTCGTAATACCTGTTTAACCATAGCGTGTATGCGTGGCGTTTATTGAGAGTACGATCCGCGACGTGTCACAGGGAGAAAACAGGTTCAACGAACAAGCGCGAACTTCCGCTCCACGGGAGTTGTGGGCGAGGGAAAGCACATCGGATGTGCACGCTCCAGTGGCCCGCAGAATGCCGGGTCCGCTGGCAGTTGGCGCGGGTACCTGCGCCAGGCACAATAGCCAGATCACGGATGATCACGCACACCGAGCTTTCCAGCCGAATGAAGCCAACGGACAGCTGAATGAATTTATGAATGGGCCGCGAGGGAGAAATTTTCCACGCCCTCGCGTCCCCTCCCGAGTGTCCGAGGTTTCCTTTGACACTGGAGGCCGCGCCGCCGGAGAAAGGAGGGGCGAGGCGACCTGCAAGCACTGAACTCTAGCATTATACAGCAGATGTGGCCTACCTTGAAGAATAGGCGTTCCGTGGCCGTCGAGCACTGGCAAGGCAGCCGCACACACACACACTTGGCAGATCCCCTCTCTCACTGCAGGCACGGAACACACAAGTTATCGTCGAAGGACAGCATGTTCGCACACTCGACTCTCCTTCCTGACCATTCCGTCAATTATATCTCCACGTACGCTGTCGCCGCGCACCGTGAAAGGAGAACATCCTCTCCCTCGCGAACCCCAAGGAAAAGATCCCACAGACGAGTAACACTGTGCACCAAAAGTAATTTACAGCCAGGACCCGCAAAGGAGTCGTCCGGTGAGCGACGTGACAGCTACAGCGCTGGTCCGTCTTTTCTTTATTTTGTTTTATTTATTTATTTTTTTTTCAGTTTACACTCGCACTCGATGTCACGCCACGCACTCGTTCAGCAGCTGAGCTGCGGCGCCGCCATGACTCGCGCGCGGCCGCGCACTCGGCAACAGACGACACACACACACACACACACACACACACACACACACAGACCCACGCACGCACACGCACGGACACACACACGCTCACGCACACACGGGCAGAGAGGAGCGGGCTGGAATAGGAGGAGGAGGAGGAAGGGGAGGAGGGGGGAGCGCCAGTGCCGTCCAGTCCCGTGGCGCAGCAGCCGGGCGGAAAAACGTCCTGCGAAGACGAGAGACGGAGCTGGGGCGCGCTTCACGCCGCTGGAATGCACACGTTGTTACGGGCGGAGACGGTAGCGGCCGGCCGGCCGTGGGCAGTCGTGCTTAGCCGTAGCTGCGTGAATACTGGAGCCACGCAGCGCGCAGCGGCGCTCATGGCAGCGGGCAGGGCGCCCCGGGCATGCGCAGACGTCGGCGGCTGTGCGCAGAGCGCGAGCTGTCCTCTCCCCTCCCCTC
This sequence comes from Schistocerca americana, assembly GCF_021461395.2. NCBI lineage: Eukaryota > Metazoa > Arthropoda > Insecta > Orthoptera > Acrididae > Schistocerca > Schistocerca americana. Next base: position 421,812,421 of record NC_060121.1, on the reverse strand, counting down.
CCCTCCCCCCTCTCCTGTAGCTGGCATCTTGCGCTGCCGCCCTCCCTCCCTCCTCCCCCCCCACAACAGCACTGCTTGGCTTAGCCTCCTACCCCTACCAGAACACCTACTCATTCGCCTGACTGCCAGCCTCGCTCGTTCATTCATAGCAGAAAGTGAATTTTGTTGCGCTACTGAGTGAACGAACGCCGCTCTCCTCAAAGGCAGGCGCCTCCTGGCTCTTCCAACAATTCTCGTCCCGATGCAACACTGGCAAATTGCTGATCGTAGAGGCAGGTCAACTGACTGTAACCTCCTCCCTTTCTCGATTAGAAATAATAATAAATCAACTCACAGTTTGCAGTACATCACTAGTTACTAATTACATTAGCAGGATACGCTACAGTATCCCATTCGTTAAACGCGAACATTTTAGGTTAGGCTTTACCGTGACTGTTACGAAAATCAATTAAAATTACAAATTGCTGTAACCAGTCACAATTTAGTACTACTTGCACTACGGGTTTCAGAAAGCTAAACGCTCATCATCTGGTCGATTTAATTAATAACATACATGTACATTGGATGTACGACTTCTGAGTAACCTGTGGTTTTCGTGTTGTGCTTACCTTTTACACAACTCGTAGTAGAAATGAAATTAATTGTGGCTGGTTACTGAAACTTGCAGTTCTTTTAGATGTCCCATTCTTGCCTGGCGTTATCATTTCGCAAATTTTCATCTGTATTCAACCTATCTAGAAATATTTTACATAGAAAATGGTCCAAATGGCTCTGAGCACTATGGGACTTAACATCTTTGGTCATCAGTCCCCTAGAACTTAGAACTACTTAAACCTAACTAACCTAAAGACATCACACACATCCATGCCCCAAGCAGGATTCGAACCTGCGAACGTAGCAGTCCCGCGGTTCCGGACTGCAGCGCCTAGAACCGCACGGCCACCGCGGCCGGCTATTTTACATAGGTTGGGCGTGTTGAACCCAGGTGGTATTCAGAACACAGATAACTTTGTCCAATGACAACAGATTGAAGCTATATATTATGGGCATTAGTATTCGGAACTTATGCCTACAAGTCATACAAACACACGCGTAACACTAAAACAAGAACATGCCACCAACTATTTGCAAATAATCCAGAGACACGTACATTGTTTGTCAAAGATTAAATGGAACATGGAAAGGGTTGGTGAGAGAAGATGTATGCTGAAGGCTGTAAGAGAAGGGAAAAACAACTGGTTGGGGCATTCATTGAGAACGGAGTGCTTGCTGGCAGATGCTTTGGAAGGATTGATTTGTGGGAGAAGACTGAGAGGAAGAAGGAGATACAAGAAGACAGACGACATAAAGGGAAGAGGAAATTAAGCAACCTGAAGAGGACGGCAGAAGACCGGACAGCCTGGAGAACTACCATTGGCAGAACACTGATGATGATGATGATGATGATGATGACAGCACTTGCCGTAAGATACACTCTAGGAATAAAAAACCAAAAACGCGCACGACGAAGTAATTATCCGAATGGGACGGAAATCAGTAGATGTGAGGTACATGTACAGACAAACAAATGATTATAATTTCAGAAAAATTGAATGATTAATTCAAGAGAAAGAGATTCACAAAGTGAGCAAGTCAATGACACTTTGGTCCACCCTTATGCAAGCAGTTATTCGGCTTGGCATTGATTGATAGAGTCGTCGGATGTGTCCTTCTGAGGGAAACTGTGCCAAATTCTGTCAAATTGGCTCGTTACATCGTCAAAATCCCGAGATGGTTGGCGGACCCTGCCCATAATGTTCCAAACGTTCTCATTTGGGGAGAGATCCGGCGACCTTTCTGGCCAAGGTAGGGTCTAGAAGCACGAAGACAAACACTGGAAACTCTCGTTCTTGATTAAGCGCAAGCCCAGGATGGTTTGCTGTGGAGCGCAACAAAACGGGGCGTAGAATATCGTAGACGTACCGCTGTGTTGTACTGGTGCCGCGGAAGGCAGCCAAAGGGGTCCTGCTTTGAAATAAAATGGCGCCTCAGACCATCAATTTTGGCTGATGAGCCGTATGGCAGGCAATAGTAGACTGATATCCTACCGCTATCTGGGGAGTCTCCAGACATGTCTTCGCAGGTCATCCATCGGTGGTCAATTTGAAGCGGGGCTCATCACTGAAGACAATTCTACTCCAGACATTGAGATTCCTGGCTGAATGTGCTCGACACTGAGGACAATGGTCGTCGGCGCAGGACTCTGAGTGCCTATCTGACGTTTGCTCGGCCCTCACATTCTGTCGTCTCTCTCTGCCGAACGCTTCCTTCTTGAAGCACGCTCGTCCCCGGTTCACCCATTCCTTCCAACATCGTCGAATAGCGGCATCGCTCATATTCAAATTTCGAGTGATTCGCCGATTTCTCCTACCAGCTTCTTTGAGCCAAACTACACATCCTTTCTCAAATGCTGACTTCTGCGTATATTGTTCGCGAGGCAGAGCTTCTGTTCCACTGAGTTCAGGGAATGAAATGCTCAAGGACTTTATGCCCTGGTATCGACATGTTACTGTTTACTACCCTTGCCTGCTGCAAGGTGAAATTGCGTTGCAAATTCACACATTTATTCGTCGGCCGCCAAAGTTTACAATTTTTCGTTTTCCGTCTTGTATGAATATCAATTCTTGACCAATTTGCATAGCTCCTTCGTGGTGCTTCGTTTTCATTTTTATTTTTATTTTTTTTCACTTGGAGTGTACATTAACAATTTATTTTAAGGGGACGGAAGAAAGAACTGCTTTTAACGTCTAGCCGACGACTGATCACAAAACTGAGAATGCACGAAGAGGGAATTCAGCCATATTCAGCCAAACGAATCGTCTTAAGCGATTTAAGGATGTCATGGGAAACCTAAGTCTGAACGGCCGCACTGGGATTTGAACCACCGCCTTCCCGAATACGAGTCCATCTTACTTTATTATACTGTGAATCTAAGGATAAAATATTCTTTCACTGGAAAATACCTTTAAAAGGGGCCGAAGTTTTGGAAAAAAAGCTTGGTAGTAACTAAAACTACATTTAACATATTACTATTTAATTTACTGTAATCTATCGAAAGAATTACAACATTCACAGAAACCTCCTTTTTGCGTTGGAGAGAAAGAACTCGACTAACCGTTTAAGAGGTCGTCGTCTGCTCTGTACCAACTGCGTGCGTACTCCATACCTACTATAGTCTGATACGCGGAGTGTGTCACCAATGAGAGAGAGAAAGATCAGCGACCATGATGCTGTTATAGGGACTGTGATCATTAAATGCAAAAAGGTCATCAAGAGAATTAGCAGCAGGATATTTGTATTTTTTTTAACTGATAGGCACTAACAACCTACTTGAATGACACACTGACGACATTTAGTGTAGGTCTGACATACGCAGCAAAATTGTGATTTAAGCTGAAAGACATTATAAACCACATTCTACATAAATACGTGCAAAGTAAAGAAATAAAAGATATCAATCACGCACCTAAGTTCAGTTGTAGGATTCAAAAAATATGGCGGAAACAGAGACTGCTACACTCTCGCCGCAAAAGGCACAGTAGGAAAACTGAAAGACAAAAGTTAATACAAACTCGTGCATTCGTAAGAAGTGTTGGACCTGAAGCCTACAAAAAAATTCAGATAAATATTCTGGTGGATGGAATATCAAAAAGAATTGTAGAATGTTCTGGTCATTTGCAAAGTCAATGAGATGCATACAAATCTTCCATCCAGCCTCTCGTGGAGAAGTCTGGTGTTAAAACTCAAGACATAAGACAGAATTCCGCATTCAAAAACGTACACAAATAAGGATGCTGTCATACTAGTGTTGTACCTCCACAAACGCACAGAAATGGTTCAAATGGCTCTAAGCACTATGGGACGTAACATCTGAGGTCATCAGTCCCCTAGACTTAAAACTACTTAAACGTAACAAACCTAAGGACATTTCACACATCCATCCCCGAGGCAGGATTCGAACCTGTGACAGTAGCAGCACCGTAGTTCCGGACTGAAGCGGCTAGAACCTCTCGGCCACAGCGGCCGGCCTTCACACACAAATCAGAGTTTTTGAAATAAGCATAAAGTACTGAGAAACAATTAAGGCTACTCAAAAAGAATATGTCACTGTGCCCGGACAAAATTCCTTTGCCATGTTACACTGAACTCACTGTGGAATTAGCCCCTTTCATAGTTCATAATTAACAAGAAACCTTTGCAAAGTGAACAGTCTCCCTGACGGGAAGAGATCAAGTGAACAAGAGCCTCAGGTAGGACTAGGAGCAAGAAATGTGCAGCGTGTTTTAACCGAGATCTTGCAGCCTGAAATGTACAGAATGTTAGGGACAAGAAAGTGCTGCCGCTAGGTGTTAGCCATGGAAGAGGCATAGGCCATCAACGACAGGAAAGATTAGGTGCTAGGTATCAGGTCGCCAACATTTTCAAACGAAATGCAGCGATAAGTCAACTGACAAAGGACGTTGGGTCTTTAAGTAAGTACTATTCAAAATAGGCCCATGTAGTGATACCGGGTGGGGTGGGAAAGAGCTTGAAGAGGAATGGGTTGTATGACATAGGGGTTACCGGACAAGATAGCATCCCTGAATCGTGGCACCAATGCAGACTTTGCCAACTCGTTCGAGAGTCATGAATGACCACGACCTAGTGGAGCTGTGAAGCGGATTAATGTGTTGTTACAGATGGCACTTGTAATGGTTCTTTATTTACGTGGCCATTACGGCACTCCAACCCCAGTTCTCGATACCAGTAATATCGTACTACTTTTCTGCGAAGTAACAGACATATTTTTGTGACAATATTGACATTTAGTATTATTTATGTATAAGTACTCCGATGTATCGATATATTAAGTGATATGGTTCTTGTGTGTATTCATTTCTGTGAGATTGTCATAATCTTTGACTTACTTGTAACCGTTTTGGCGCGAATGCTCGCAGAGCAGTCAGTTTCACTTTGCAGAAGTTAACTTGTTATTTCGCTTTGTAAAAGAACAGTCAAGTCTTGTGTTTGGTTAAAGTGGAAATTAAATACAAGGAGATTGATACAAAACTGTTTTCTTGATGATGTGACAATTAAGAAGAAATATATGTGAATTTACAAGAAGTTTAATAAAAATGTGGATCGTGAACACCAAGTCAAAAATTATTTCTACCATACCATTGTTCTGATCTGGGATTGTTTGAGCATTAAAAATTTCCTGAAAAACGCATTTGTTAGGTCTTCAAATATTGCTAAAATACAGATCTGGACCTTCTAACAGTCAAAGTGGAATCACCCTAGAATGAACAAGATGAGCCATAACAACTTGACGAAATCTACGTGGGAATCCATTCAAGATGAGTGCCAAAATTAATGACTTTTTTACAGCGACTTCATTATTTCCATTCTGACGATACCATCCACAGTTAATAACTTCGTTGTTGCATGATAAAGCGAACATATGCTGCGTGAGCAACATTATTAATCTGATTTCTAACCTACTTTGCAAGTGGTGGTATTGTTAGGCACTGATGGCAGCTGACTTTACGCATGCTGATCTGGTACCATGAGGGCTATCAGTAGATGGGGTTTCACTAGGCCTGCGCCTAAACAGGACTGGAAAGGGAAGACTTGCACAGCTGATTCATGAGAGTATAGATGGTGGATCTCAGGTCACCCTTTGTCAAATACCTGTTGTTACGGATGGAAGAAAATTTTTGGAATAAATCAAGACTACGGGTTCCCCTGCCTAAACAGTAATTCGAACTATTTAAAAAATTCTGCAACAATCACTCACAAGACAGATTACAACGCATCAAATAACACACTAGTATATAAGTGAAAAGGAGAAAGAAACCCCTGGAAAAAGTGACGTGAGACATTTCACAGATTTTACAGTTCTTCACCAAAACATGCAACCAATGAAAAATGAAATACTGCATGTTGAAGTTGAGCTCTAGTCTTTGAACTGCGAAGTAGATGTGTTACTGGAAGCTGGGGTAGAGACACAGAAATAAAGTATGTGGTACTGTCGTTGTATGGAAGTACAGCTCTTACTGTGGGACGATTCAGAGGGTGGAGTATCATGCATTTATACCAGAGAAGGAACACAGCTTAAATCAAGACATGATCCTAGTACAGTAAGTAAAGACAAATACTTGGAAATATTAGCTATTGAATTAACAGGTCTTGTCAACATCACCCATTTGTAGTGTGGATACGTTTTTCAACAATTTCCAGAAGTTCTAAATAAAGTCTCAACTACAAAAGTTAACATAAGTTTGTGTGGAGACATAAACATAAAACAAATATGATAAATGACAGTAGTATCAGACTTTTGGCGTGTCCCTGTTGGTCAATAGTGCGGCAAGAGTTGCAACAGTGACTGCGTCAGTAACCAATCATATGGCCACAAATATGGACAGGGAAAAGTGTGACGTAGCTGCAAAAGCTCTTGGACTTTCAGATCATTTCTCAACCTCCAGACGCTGATCAGAAATCGTAAGAAAAGGTTTTTCAAAACAACTAGGAAACCAAAGTCGAGATGAATTCTCTAAATTCTTAACATTATTTAAACTGAACTTTGGAACGACACTTCCAAAAGGTCCCACATCAGCGTAAATGTTTCACAAAAACAAATGGATAATAGTAGATATTAGGATGTCCTAGTAAACTCTCAGGTACCTCATTTCTGAAAAAAGAGAGTCATAATGAGCAAGAGCTCAAGATGGCTCTGAGCACTGTGGGACTTAACATCTGAGATCATCAGTCCCCTAGAACTTAGAACTACTTAAACCTAGCTAACCTAAGGACAACACACACATACATGCCCGAGGCAGGATTCGAACCTGCGACCGTAGCGGTCGCGCGGTTCCAGACTGAAGAGCTTAGAACCGCTCGGCCACTCCGACCGGCTGAGCAAGGGCTTTTAAATTTCTATTACAGATACATAAAGATTTTTAGGAAGGTGCTGATTGCACAGAAAGTTATTTATTCATGAAATAATACGCAATACTGAGAATAAGAGCAAAGCAGTTAGTTTGGACAAGAAGAGAATAGAAGCTTTCGAAATGTGGTGCTACAGAAGAGTGCTAAAGATTAGATGGGTAGATCACATAACTAATGAAGTATTGAATAGGATTGGGGAGAAGAGAAGTTTGTGGCACAACTTGACCAGAAGAAGGGATCGGTTGGTAGGACATGTTCTGAGGCATGAAGGGATCACCAATTTAGTATTGGAGGGCAGCGTGGAGGGTAAAAATCGTAGAGGGAGACCGAGAGTTGAATACACTAAGCAGATTCAGAAGGATGTAGGTTGCAGTAGGTACTGGGAGATGAAGAAGCTTGCACAGGATAGAGTAGCATGGAGAGCTACATCAAACCAGTCTCAGGACTGAAGACCACAACAACAACAACAAGTGAATCACAGCTCAGTTTCTGAAGTGGTAGATGTATAGACTCAGCAATAGTAGAATTCGCGGAAGTTGTACTTGGTGCTCTTGGCTAAGATGAGTGTGCCATAGACAAATGTCTAAATCTTTCTAAGGATTTGATAATGTTAACAAAAAGATTCCACTTCATAAGCTAAAATCATGAGAAATAAGAAGTTAAGTTTATGACTGCTTTCGGTCATACCCAGCAGATAGAGTACAAAGATTAAGGATAACACAAACCTCAAATTATGCAAATTTTTAGTGAAACGCATACCAAGATATATTATTATAGTTTCTCTGGATAGCACATTAGGACCAGTGTTTTCTTGATATACATCAATGATTTTCGCCGTAGTGTTACTTATGGGATAAAAACTCTTTTTGCTTATAACAGTAAGTTTGAAATCACCAAGAAAACAGGACAACTACTTCCAGACCAAGCAAATAATACAGTTGGTCAATATGCAATAAAGTGACGTTGACGTCTATGGAATTCTGTTCTGGGAAATGCGAGCACACTTTTCAAACTACAGAAAACGACCATTAGAATAATAACAAAACAGTAATCAAATTCACTGTAAAGATCTATTCAAAACACTGAGGATTTTTAACTCACAACGTGAGTGTATTTACCAATCAGCGCTGCACGTCATAAATAACGTCTTAATTACTGCACAAACAGCTCCGTTGATGACCATCTATGTAGATCTTCTACACTGAAATTACATTTACCAGTAAATATAAAACTCAAAGCAGCATATGCTACAAGAAATAAAGTTGTTCAGTAAATTGCACAAGAAGACGAAAGAGAACTTAAATGAGACAGTTAAAAGGTGCCCGTTAAGCAATACATTCTGTACATTGAAGGATGACCTACATAAGACAGAGTAGGGCTTAAGTGAAAAGAGTAACACCAAAATCGTTTATTTCACGTAGCACATTCACACTATGTTTTTTCTTTATTTTTCTTTCATGGAAAAACGGACTCACAAAGTTAAGCAATGTATAACGCAAACACCTCGTCTTCTTTGTGATCACAACATCAAACTCATTATGTGGTACTGTACTAATAGTAATGTATATAGTGTAACTCATGTAAGCCCTCCCTCAAACCTGTCATGTTATATCTTCACAGATCCGATGGTGGCACCGTTAGTGTGTTGAAACCGGTCATCTAGTAAACAGTATTTTTAGCGATCTTGGCTTTTGAATTATTTCTGCAACAGAGTGATCACCCCACAACGCACTATGTGTTCACTGCAAAATCATTATAGAGGATGCTGACCCAGTTTTACAGGTTAAAAAATTGAAAATTCGAAAGCAAACTTCGTCGCTATAGTCCTGACGTCCGCTGGTATTGTGCAGTGTCACAGTTTGAAACCAAATGTGTATAGTCTGTTGTGTGTGCAGTGTCTGAGAGTGTTAAGTGAGTGTAACTCTAGGCTTTACGCTATTAAATAACTTCTTTGGAAAACTGTTGTACACTAGGGATAAACTGAATGACATAGCACTGCTTTAACAGACTGGCCATGTATTCAGGAAGGTGGAGGCTCCAATCTTCATCTGGTAGTCCTGATTAGATTTTCCATGGTTTCCCTAGATTACTTCGAACAAATGCTGGAATGGTTCCTCCTTGAAGGCCACCACCGACTACTTGTCCCTTCGTTGTCAAACTACACGTGTAAAGATATAAACGTCTGTGAATATGAACAATGTTATTTTTGTTGTTCTTAAATTGTAATATCACATATCCTACATCCTTGTAACAGTGATATAGAGATGAATAAAACTCCTAGTACTGCTTCCATTACACTCTTGATTACAAGAAGGGTAAAAGAAAAGATGCACTGAATTACACACCAATATCGCTGACGACTGTCGACAGCAGGCTCATAGAGGAATCTGAACTGAAACATTATGTCATTCACAGAGAAAAAAAATCTCTCAAAAACTCAGCACGAATTCAGAAAAAAAACTTATCGTGTGAAACAGCTTGTTTCAATCACACAGGATATTTTGGAAACAGTGGATGCAAATCCACCAGATTTCCGAAAGGGGTTTAACAAAGAACCATGTCCTCTTACAATAAGCAAGATACGACCGTACGGAGTATCTTCACAAACATCCGATTGGTTCGATGATTTTGTGACTAACAGAACACATTCCGTTATTCTGGACGACAAATGTTCAAAAGAAATCAAGGAAGCGGAAATATGACCTCTAAAGGTCTAAATACACATAAACGATTTATCAGACAGTATGTGCAACAACATCACATTGTTCGCTGACGATGGTGTTGTCTGCAGGCAAAAGTCGTCGTTGAACGATCACAAGGAAGTGAAGAAGGACATGGATGACATTTGTACTGGGTATAATGTGGATAAATGCAAGATCATCTTAGTAACGAATAGGAAGTCTATATATAATGGAACAAAATTACAACTGGTTCACGGCTTATAGCTTAAGCCTTAATTTTGCAAAACTAATATTGTACAATTCTTAACAAATAAAAATACCTAACAGCAAAAACCATTCGCGATTGGAAGGCTAGTAAAAAAGAACTGAAAAAAATGAGGAAGACTAAATGTGCAAATAGACTATTGAATGCAAAATGGTCAAAACTAGGAGATGACGCATTGAAATGGATTCAAGAACACCGTCATAATTGCACTGGAATTAATACAAAAAATGATTCAAATACAGGCTCGTAAGCTAGCGCTACAGTGGAACTTAACAGACTTTAAGGGTGCAGTTGGTTGGTGCTACAGGTTTATGAAGCGTCATGTGAACCAAAACCAAAATATCTCAAAAAATCCCACAAGATCAAGAGAAAATATCATCTTTCCATCGCTTTAGTAGTCAACATCAAAGAAAAACCAGTGTGGAACTAAGTCAAATAGCGAATATGGGTGAAATTCCTCTGACATTTGATGTGCCGAATAACAGAACTGTTGTCACGAAATATGCTAAAACTGTAGCTATAAAAACAGCTAGACATGAAAAAATGCGCTACACTGTTGTCCTTTCATGTTATGCTGTAGGTTTTAAACTCCCAAGATATTGATAGTATCTGACTCGCAAAGCGTTCTTAAAAACATTCAGTACAGTCGATGGAACAAAACAACCAACAGTTATATCTTGGATGTGATATCTGAATATATTCGCAGCACACGCACGGGCCGGACGATCCATTTGTTGTGGGTACCTTCCCACTCTGGTATCCTCTATAATGATGAAGTTGATGCATTAGCCAAACAAGCGGCAACCTTAGGCACCGTCCTGGATCTGCACCTTCCTTATACAGACTACTTACGTGAAGTCAAGGATCACGCAAGACAACAATGGCAGGAAATGTGGAACGTTTCTCAACAGACAAAAGGCGGTTATTACGCAGAGGTACAACCTCGGATTCCTTCACAGCCGTGGTTCACGAGGACACATCTGGACCGATCCACGATTTCTACCATCATAAGACTCCGCTTCAATCATGCCTCTTTCCCACAACATCTACATCGGATCAACGTTTACAGTTCACCAGCATGTGAGTGTGATCCTGAGTCGGAAGTTGATGTCAACCACATCTTATTTATGTACCCCAAATTTGACCGTGAACGGTTGGTCTTTCTGAAGACGTTGCTGAGTATGGGCTACCATCTTCCTCAATCAGCTTCTTCTCTTTTGTGTACCAAAGACGTTCGTCTATATAAAGTGATAGTTAACTTCATCAAGAGTACTGGTTACATTCTGTAGGTTTTAATGGTGTACATAAATTATAAATATGTCTTGCTGATGAAGATATTTCAGAAGTGCTGTGAATTGTAAGCCAAGACACTTTTAATTATTTTCCAATTCAATTCAATTTTTAAATCATTATGTACAAAACTGTAACAGTTAAGCTTTTTATTCTTGTAAATATGCATTTCTGTATTTGTTTATTCAATTATGTGTACATTGTCACTATGTGTTGCCGATGGCTAAATTGAGTACACACTCAAAGGCCAAATAAAAAAAAAATTTAAAAAAAATAATAAAAAAAACTTATCCAATAATAATTTTCAAGCGCAAAACAATGCCAAAACCTTCTGAGATGTCAACAGGTGTTGTTGTTCACGTACATGATAAGGGTTGGTTGGACTAGGCTGGAATGAAATTACGAATTAACGGAGTGTGGAAGAGTAGAAATGGTGCTTTAATGAAGATGAGTTCTGTTGTTGTAGAAAAACTGATACGGAAATACAGAGCTTGCTGTTTTTCTGGGATGACTTACTTCACAATTGCAACCTCTTGATACCTCGATAAATACCTGAAACCATTTAAAGCGTGTATGAGAGAGAAATGGATGATGAATGAAACCCAACATGAATTCACGCCGAAGAGAGCTTTAAACATACAATCGAACAAGTGTGTCAACGGATAAAACAGTCCTGGTCTAGAGTGAGAGATGACATTATTGTTAAATATTTCAAGAAATGCGCTATACGTAACGCTCGCCATGGCAGTGAAGACCATCTTACATATGAAGAGGACAGCGATGACAATGGCGAGGAAGAACAAGAAGAAGAATACGAACAAAAAAGAAGACGAAAGTTCAGATGATGATTTTCCGGGATTTTAAAGGTCAGTTCCGTTTTAAAAACTAATTGTTTTTTAGTCTAGCTTTACAATCTAACAATAAAAATGGTAAAAATGTTATTTTTTAAAAACTGTTCAAAAATTAAGGTGCATCCTATAGTCCGTAGCGTCTTCTAGTCCGTAAAATACGAATAAATTGAGGGACTCCAGCAAAGTTGTGCCTGCTCTTGAATTAGACATTTATCTCATTGTTCTAACCTGCAGACAGGACTGGTAGCATACTTTGCATATTTCTGGCATAAGGCGGCTAACGTCAAAAAGCATTTCTTCTATAGAAATGTGCAATAACATTATCGTGTAAATTTGATAGCCAAGTATGCTGAAGAATTCTCTTTAGGGGCCTAAGGATTGTGGTACTTTCGTGTCACTACATATTCCTCGTAATGGTAATTCTGATTAATAATAAAAGTGAATTTAGGATGTACTTACGAATGGGATAAACTCATAATCAGTTTAGCACTAGTCATAATCTGTTGTTAGTATACTTCACAGAAATAGCTCACAGTGTGGCTGTTAATGTATAATTTGACCTTTAGGATCGGATTTACAGAACACGATATATGAATAAATGAGTGAATGAATGACAATGAATAACTGATTCATGTAAATTTTCAGCAGCCCTTAGATTGAACTTATGAATTATTCTGGACTTTGTCTCATTAAATTAACAGATTCATGACTTTTATTGTTTTTGGGAGCGTATTTATGGTCTGTAATGTACCGATAATTGCTTTCATCTCATATTTTTTTGAAATTATTGATTTATGCTTCTTGTTTTATTTCAATATGGTCGTAAATGCTTATTACTTAGGAAGCACATTCTCTACATTTTGTAGAAGGTTGTATCAACGGCAAGTATGTCTGCAGTTGTCTCCTGCTCGAATCACCATCACTACTCAAGCTCATTATCAAGAATATTCTTTTTTTATATTCTCAGCTGGTTTATATGCCTCAAAAATCACTGTGTCTTCAAGAAATGGCAGATAAACCAAACAAGCTAGCAACACCGTCTTATATTAAAAATGGGTAAGGTGCAAACAATGTGCACGCATTACTGAATCAAAAGAAATGTTTCCTGACTTAATATCTATCACTAGTGAACGTTAATAAACGACTGGTTGTTGTTGTTGTGGTCTTCAGTCCACAGACTGTTTTGATGCAGCCCACCATGCCAGTTTACCTTGTGCTACACTTTTCCTCTCTGCATAGCTACCGCAACGTACATCCATTTGAATCTCCATACTATATTAATATCTTGGTCTCCCTCTACAATCCTAAGCCCTTTCCCCCTCCCTACTTCCCTCCAATACTAAATTGGTGATTTCTTGATGTCTTACAATGCGACCTATTAATCGATCCTTTCTTTTAGTCAAGTTATAACACAAATTTCTTTTCTCCCCTGTCCTGTTCCGTACTTCCTTATTAGTTACGCAATCTACACTTTTAAACTTCAGCAGTCTTAAATAGCACATTTCAAAAGCTTATATTTTCATCTCCTTTGAATTGCTTATCACACATGATTCACTTCCATACAACACTGTACTCCAGACAAATATGTACAGAAACGCTGTCTGATACTTAAACTGATATTACATATTAACAAATTCATCCTTCTCTTGCCGTCAGCAGACAGTTTTTGTATCTTCCCTACTTCAGCCATCGCCAGTTATTTTACAACCCAAATAACAAACCTCATTTACTACTTTTAGCTTCCCATTTCTTAATCTAATTCCCTCAGAATAATCTCATTTCATTCGACCACATTGCATAACCCATGTTTTACTGTGTTGATTTTCATCTTCTCTCATTTCAAGAAACTATCCATTCATTCCATTCAACTGCTCCACCAAGTCCTTAGCCACCTCTCACAGAATTTATATATCCTTGGCAACTAAGAGTTTCTATTCCATACTGATGAACTTCAATTTCCCTTCCAAATTTTTCCGTGGTTTCTTTCACAGCGTCCCGAGTACACCTACTGAATAACATCACGAGTAGGCTACAACTCTGTCTCACTCCTTTCTCAATCATGCTTTCCCTTTCACGTCCTCTTATACCTGCAGTCTGGTTTCTATACAGGTTGTAAATAATCTCTCACTCCCTGTATTTTATCCATGCTACATTCAAAATTTCAAAGAGTGTAGTCTAGTCCATATAATCAGAAACTTTCTCTAAAACTACAGATGCTATAAATTTAGGTTTGTCTCTCATCAACCTATCTCCTAAGACAAATCGTAGTGTCATTATTGCCTCATATGTCCCAACTCTTTTTATTAATAATTATTTCTCAAGTTACCCAATGTCAGACAGAATTTATATGACAAGTCAATCAACTGGTTGAAGCTGAGTAGCGGAAATGTAAATACATGGCTACTATTATGGAAATAAGAACTGTTATATAACCTCAAAAGACAAAAAGAAGTACAAATGAATCTACCAAATCATCAGACCATCTGACAATGAGGTGACAGGTGATTAGATAAATATATTAGAGGAGCTCCAAAGGTGTTTAAATACTTTATTCCAACGGAACTGAAATGATATTATGTTAAACTGTAATAGAGACGAACTCTTGCAGACAATGAATTCCATAATTCTTGTGGTGTAATGTTTGCCTGATTGGAAGTGGAGGAAACAGTATCTAAAATAAAAATAATAAGGCTGTTGGCTGGGTTGAATTCTATGTAGAAATTATGAACGCACTTCGAAAAATTGGGCCTCACTGGTTGTATAGAATATTCATCTGGTAAAGGACGATAGGAATAAATGTACTAACTAAAGAGGTGTAACTCTCCTATCCGGAAGACTAAAAATCTGTAGTTGATCCTGCAGAACAATATAATAAAATGTTATTTTATCCATGCAGGATCTTATTGAAATCCTTTGCTGTTAGTCAGTTCTCAGTTATTAGTCAATAAACGATTGCTGAGTGGAAACTCAGCTAGTCATAGATACCTGTAAGAAGATTTGTGTTACTGCCATGACAGATTTCGTACTATTACGTCCAGCGTCAGATGAATGTACTTATCTATTGATTCTGTAATAATACAATTGTAGCCATCTGAAGAAGGATATAATTGTCCATAACCAGCCATGGTAGGAAATGTTTTTCAAATTATTTGAGGCTGATTCCTCCCTGAGGATCCTTAAAATAAATGTTGTTCAACCTTCATTTGCGGAACAACAACATAATTTTAGAAGTAAGTACCTGAATCATGAGAAATTTCCTGATTACATCACTGTACTTAAGATACGATTATATGACGAAATCAAAAGCTGTGTATAGGTCCATAATCGCAAGCCGGGTTTTTCGATATGAGTCAAACAACAAAGTTGGTTGGCGCCATTCCTAATCATCATAATAATGGGTGACGCTTTAAAAGCAGAAAAAAGGAAGCATCAAACAGTAATGCCTTTTGTTCCGTAGATGATGTAATTATTTAGGGCGAGACAGTGCAGAGGTAAAAACCAAGCAAAGTCTTTGGAATGAAAAATGTATGTAAGCAGATTTTAAAATCAGCTAAACTAAAGTAGCTGGTTTGGTGTTAGGAGGAACTCTTCAACAGATCATCTAAGGATTAACGACTAGGAGACAGATAGGGCGAATGTTTCTAATGAATGTGTAGCATTTACTTCGTTGGAAACACCACACTTCAAGAGATTTGAAACAATAAAATGGCATCCACTTTTCACTAGGCGATACGTCGATTAAATTGTAGAGGAACATTTCAACATGCTTTTAAGATCAGCATCTATAAAATATACCTGCTACTTAAACATATGAAACACATGGTCTAGAATCAGCAACTGTTACTAAACTGATTAAGAACTGTCTGCGGGTCACACAAATGTAATTCCTCCTTTCTTGTAAGCAAAAAACAAAAGTAGCTAAAATAGAAGGAATGAGATATATGGCAATAGCTAGGATTACAAAGAAGCTTTCTGGAGATCCCTTTGTCTCTAATGACTTCCATCTCGATGACACATCAAACCCTTATCTTCCTTCCTTGGAGTTTATTGAACAGAATCAATTGCAATGTTATGGACAGATGAAGACGATGTGTACACCAAGAACTCCTCAGGTTTAGTTTGAATAAAATTTCCCTGGGAAGAGATCAAACTTGCGACAATGGGGAGGTGCAGAAACTCACAGGCTAGATGCCAGCTGGCATAAGATACTTGAGCAACAGTTGTGAAAGGAGAAGAAAAGTTGCAAGAAGCTTATTTACAACCATACTCGGTTTTCTGGAAGCAAAAATGATGATGATGATGAGGCTGCTGATGATGATAACATAACATACCAGATCTTTTCCTGCACCATATTTCCCAGTGCAGGAATTTCCATACCTATGCAGAAAATTCTAAGTAGTTACATAAATAATGCACACATCAGATACTAAGTGACAACACAAACACACTACATGAGATGCCAACTCTAGCACACAGAACAGTATGTTATATACACATTCACTGATTAATACAAAAGACATGAAATATTTTCCAGAAAGACTCGAATTCTACTGCCATTACAAAAAGATCATATGACAAAATACTGAATGAAAGACACTTTATGAGCTAGAAACTGACACAGAAAACACTCTTTCTAAAATAAAGAATAATATCATGAAAAATTTGCCATATCCATTTGTATTTTTAAATGTATGTTCAAGTAAAGCTCACATGCATCATAGCAAGTATTAGATTTACAAGAATGTGTACTTGAGAACGAGATGTGACATTAACGAGTTGCAAATAATGCAATATAAAGGAATAAAATAAAAACGATAAATTCTAGTTCTGGGCCTGCTATTTCAAGAAAAAATTCACTACCTTCCTTCACAGCTGTCAATCAAGTTTTCAAATAAAACATAATTAATTGTAATGTATATAAATAAGTAACTATATGAAATTTTGTAGCCCTCCCACTAGTACAAATAATATTTTGAGAGAGATTCGTGTATATATATATATATATATATATATATATATATATATATATATATATGCATTGTTGATTAATAATAATGCTAAGCATTTGTGTCTTTGTTGTTTTTACATTGAAGTTAATACGTCTTTCGTTTCACTATTATTATAGCAATACAGAAGTTCACACAGGTTCAGAAACTGCTCATAATGCTATAGAACAATATAAACTTACTTGAAAATGGGAACTATTTCTAAAACACAATGTACATAGGTCAAACAAAACAAACAAAAATCGTTACTGGCAGTGGGCTGCAAGTGAGGTTTTTTTTACATCGACCACATATTTTTTTCTTTTGGCACACTTTTGAGTGGTACTTTCTCCTTGCATAGGTCACCAATGCATATTTCTGTTCATCTACTCTTTCCTCTCAAATCAATGGCAGTTTTCCACCTGAACTTCAAATGTTAACATATTTGTCTTAAATTTTGGCAACAACAATTTACCAATTTTATGCTGGACTGTATTTCTGCAACTGACTTCTATTTTAAATGCTCCACAGACTGTTTTTTACTTTCTACATCTTGTTTGGTTATGCTTGTATCATCAGAGGTGATGTAAAGATATCTTCTCTTGACTCAGCACTGCAAACTTAGAAGTTCTTCAGAAGTATTGATTGTTCTTATCAGAAGAATGCATCTGTTCTGAAAGATATTTTTATAATACACACTGTCACATGTACTTGAGAGACACAGACTCCCCAAAACCTAATCGTATACCAGTGAACATAGTGTAGGCATCCTGATTTCCTTTGTGTTCAGAGTAGCCATTGAATTTTGCTTCCTCAAGAATATTACCATGGAATCTACATCACATTTAAAAACAGGTACAGCTTTACCGAACAGATCACATCCTCTCATTTACCAAAAACTGTAGGCAACAATGTTCACGATAGAAAACTGTATCGAAAGTAATTTATCAACTGGATGTTCTGTAAAGAAAGAAGTGAATGCATGCAGTCACAACTTAGACAGGTAGCACACAGCAACAGGCCTGATACTGGATCTAAATTCCACAGGTCCACATGATCAAAATCCTGAAGTACTGAAACACATGGTTCTTGCAGCAATTTTTTTCACATCTAGCAATCAAAACTGCAATGAGTGAACAGTGTAAATCTAGCCAAAGACAGTAGCTATGATCACAGACACTTCAGTGATGAAATAATAAGCTTAAATAACATTTGGAAAAGAAGCTAAGTGGATATGAAATAACGACATGAGCAACAAATCAGAATGACTATATGACATGCCATGAATAACACAAAAGTTCACAATATACAAAAAATCCTCTTTATGACACACAAAACATCAAACACTGTATATTCGAACAAACAGCCACATAAAAAATCACAGTAAAAGTTATAGGGAGTACAAGAGACTATAGTTAAGTACACCAGCAGTAAAATGAAATTAATGTGTGTTCATAAAAGTAGTAGTAATATACCAGCAAGAATATCAATATATAAATCAATTCATAGAGCAAATCATCAGAAATTTAACAACCAGATATGAAAAAAATTTAGACTGTGAACCAGAACACCTCTGACAAACTTTTGGAGGTGGTTGTGTGGACCAAAACAGGAAGAAAATGTACAGTAAACACAGGCTCTCAAATTCATATTTTAAGAGCTATAAGCATTTATTCATCTTCACTGCTGTGGAACACTTACCTTCTACTGAACAAATGCTCATATCTCTCAAGCATTGTATTTCAGAGCCCATGTTTACTGGACTTTTTTTGTTTTGGTACATACTACCTCGTTCCAAAATATGAGCTTGCAGTAGAAGAGATGTACTCCACAAAATCGAAGATGAACAAGTGCTCATAGCCCTTTAAGTTACATATTTTAGAGCCCACGTTTGTGAGACTTTTTCACCTTATATTTGAGCATAGTATCATCTCTGGTGGGATTCTGGTTCTCCCTGCGTGTTAAAGATGCTTTACACATTGAACATCTAAGTCAGATCACAAAGTACATACTGGAGACCTTCACAACGAAACTACTCTTGTAAAGGCAGTCAAAACGAAGTTTAAATATGTTGTTGTTGTTGTTGTGGTCTTCAGTCCTGAGACTGGTTTGATGCAGCTCTCCATGCTACTCTATCCTGTGCAAACTTCTTCATCTCCCAGTAACTACTGCAACCTACATCCTTCTGAATCTGCTTAGTGTATTCATCTCTTGGTCTCCCTCTACGATTTTTTCCCTCCACGCTGCCCTCTAATACTAAATTGGTGATCCCTTGATGCCTCAAAACGTGTCCTACCAACCGATCCCTTCTTCTAGTCAAGTTGTGCCGCAAGCTCCTCTTCTCTCCAATTCTATTCAATACCTCCTCATTAGTTATGTGATCTACCCATCTAATCTTTGGCATTTTTCTGTAGCACCACATTTCGAAAGCTTCTATTCTCTTCTTGTCCAAACTATTTATCGTTCATGTTTCTCTTCCATACATGGCTACACTCCATACAAATACTTTCAGAAACGACTTCCTGACACTTAAATCTATACTCGATGTTAACGAATTTCTCTTCTTCAGAAACGCTTTCCTTGCCATTGCCAGTCTACATTTTATATCTTCTCTACTTCGACCATCGTCAGTTATTTTACTCCCCAAATAGCAAAACTCCTTTACTAATTAAAGTGTCTCATTTCCTAATCTAATTACCTCAGCATCACCCAATTTAATTCGACTACATTCCATTATCCTCGTTTTGCTTTTGTTGATGTTCATCTTATATCCTCCTTTCAAGACACTATCCATTCCGTTCAACTGTTCTTCCAAGTCCTTTGCTGTCTCTGACAGAATTACAATGTCATCGGCGAACCTCAAAGTTTTTATTTCTTCTCCATGGATTTTAATACCTACTCCGAATTTTTCTTTTGTTTCCTTCGCTACTTGCTCAATATACGGATTAAATAACATCGGGGAGAGGCTACAGCCTTGTCTCACTCCCTTCCCAACCACTGCTTCCCTTTCGTGTCCCTCGACTCTTATAACTGCCATCTGGTTTCCGTACAAATTGTAAATAGCCTTTCGCTCCCTGTATTTTACCCCTGCCACCTTCAGAATTTGAAAGAGAGTATTCCAGTCAACATTGTCAAAAGCTTTCTCCAAGTCTACAAATGCTAGAAACAGAGGTTTGCCTTTCCTTAATCTAGCTTCTAAGATAAGTCGTAGGGTCAGTATTGCCTCACGTGTTCCAATATTTCTATGGAATTCAAACTGATCTTCCCCGAGGTCAGCTTCTACTAGTTAGATAATGTGAAATAGATCTATCGGAACTAAATGGTAATTACTAGATCCAAATAAGTTAATTTAAGAATATAAAAACATAGCACATTAGCAGACTGATGTTAGTAACTAGTTTGTATGAAAGTGGAAACATTCTGTATATGTGTTTCTAACCATGAATTTTGGAATTCAACATTAATTTTACATTATTCCTGACATGACTTCTCTTCATTATTGTAGCTGCTGATACAAGAAGATAGACAGGAGTGAATGAGTTTCACAATCCATTGATGTTAGACAATGAGAATGAAATTAACCAAAGAGGCTATCATAAAAAAATGGTCATGTATGAGATTACAGATGAGAAACACACTAATGTTAGTGTGAAATCAAAATTTTATGTAAATTTTCAACTATAAAAAACAGTTTGGTAGTACATAAAGCAAGTTTCAGTAGCACATCTGCAAAGAAGTAGCATATCTCAAAATAATGTGACAGAAATGATGTGTACTTGTTTGTATGGTCAATACTGTTGAATATTTTGCATTATAAACAGAATCAAACAACCAAAAAATCAAATTTTCTGACACATAGAAACAGTTCATATAACTGCACTCAATCTAAATATAACAATCTGTCTTGTGACAGCCAGAGCGAGAGCACCAGCAGCAGCGAGTACTGTTTGTATAAAGCGTTTATTTTGCATTTTGTTTACGACCTTCCACTAAGGAAGGGATTCTATTTGTGTTTATCTGCTCTGCATAGTAACTAACAGTTCTTGATAAAAACTTCACGTAGTTTTCGTGTTAGATTTCTTAGTGTTTTCTTGATCGTTTAGAACAGAAAGCGCCCTAAAACCGTCTTTTGTTTGTTTCGCGGCCGTTAGCCACTAGTCACTTGAATCAGCAGTTGTCTTGTGACAGCCAGAGCGAGAGCACCAGCAGCAGCGAGTACTGTTTGTATAAAGCGTTTTTGTACTTATTTGCTGCGCTTAGCTTTTAAACAGTTTTTCTGGGAAAACCTAGCGTAGTTTTCGCGTCTCGTATTTCAGTGAGTGTTTCTTGATTATCAGAGTAGCTCATCAGAAGATTATCTTGGGAATTTGTCACCGTATAGAGTAGGGTAAACATAGTCATGTGTAGGGACTGTGGTTGTTGTGAGCGGACGCAAGGAGAATTGGCCGCTCTTCGGGGGCAGGTGGAGGCTTTGTCTGTTAGGCTCATCGACCTCGAGGCGTAGGCGTCAGCTCGTAGTGGCGTTGGGGCAACTGTGGTGAGACCTATGCCTACTTCGGTGGCCTTGGAATCACATGGAACCCCTGATGTCGCTGCGTCTTCCGGCAGTGAGCATCTTACCGGTCAGCCATCACTCCAGGGTGAATGGCGGACAGTGGTGGGCTCGCGCGTGCCTGGCCGAAAGGCGAAGGTGGGATCTGGCCGCGTGGCAGCTGCCTTACCCCTTTCCAACAGGTACGGGGTGCTTCCTAGTGGTGATGACATCGTTTCCGAGCCACCACAGGATGCCTCGCCTGTTGGGCCAGTGGCCGATTCTCCGGCAAGGTCCCGACAGTCACAGAGGGCGGGCCTATTAGTTATAGGGAGCTCCAACGTTAGGCGGGTTATGGAGCCCCTTAGGAAAATAGCGGGTAGGTCGGGGAAGAATGCCAGTGTGCACTCGGTGTGCTTGCCGGGGGGTCTAGTCCGTAATGTGGAGGAGGCCCTTCCGGCAGCTGGGTGTGACCGGCTGCAGATAGTAGCACATGTCGGAACGAATGACGCCTGCCGCTTGGGTTCTGAGGCCATCCTTGGTTCCTTCCGGCGGCTGGCTGATTTGGTGAAGACAACCAGCATCGCACGCGGAGTGCAAGCTGAGCTTAATATCTGCAGCATAGTGCCCAGAGTCGATCGCGGTCCTCTGGTTTGGAGCCGTGTGGAGGGTCTAAGCCAGAGGCTCAGACGACTCTGCGACTATAATGGTTGCAAATTCATCGACCTCCGTTATTGGGTGGAGAACTGTAGGGCCCCCCTAGACAGGTCAGGCGTGCGCTACACACCGGAAGCAGCTACTAGGGTAGCAGAGTACGTGTGGCGTGCACACGGGGGTTTTTTAGGTTAGAGGGACCCCCCCTTGGGCGAAACGATAAAATACCTGACGGCTTACCAGAGAGGACATTATCATCGTTGATAAAGAACGTCCGTCCTCAGAGACCAAAAACAGGAAAAGTCAACGTAATATTGGTAAACTGCAGGAGTATCCAGGGCAAGGTTCCTGAATTAGTATCTCTTATTGAAGGAAATAGTGCGCATATAGTATTAGGAACGGAAAGTTGGTTAAAACCGGAAGTGAACAGTAACGAAATCCTAGACACAGTTGGAATATATACCGCAAGGATAGGATAAACGCCAATGGTGGAGGAGTATTTATAGCAGTAAAGAATTCAATAATATCCAGTGAAGTTATTAGCGAATGCGAATGTGAAATAATCTGGGTTAAGTTAAGTATCAAAGGTGGGTCAGATATGATAGTCGGATGCTTCTATAGACCACCTGCATCAGCAACCGTAGTAGTTGAGCGCCTCAGAGAGAACCTGCAGAACGTCGTGAAGAAGTTTCGTGATCATACTATTGTAATAGGGGGTGACTTCAATCTACCAGGTATAGAATGGGATAGTCACACAATCAGAACTGGAGCCAGGGACAGAGACTCTTGTGACATTATCCTGACTGCCCTGTCCGAGAATTACTTCGAGCAGATAGTTAGTGAACCAACTCGTGAAGCTAACGTTTTAGACCTCATAGCAACAAATAGACCGGAACTTTTCGACTCCGTGAATGTAGAAGAGGGTATCAGTGATCATAAGTCAGTGGTTGCATCAATGACTACAAGTGTAATAAGAAATGCCAAGAAAGGAAGGAAAATATATTTGCTTAACAAGAGTGATAGGGCACAAATCGCAGAATATCTGAGTGACCACCATCAAACGTTCATTTCTGAGGAAGAGGATGTGGAACAAAAATGGAAAAAATTCAGGAACATCGTCCAGTACGCCTTAGATAAGTTCGTACTGACTAAGGTCCAAAGCGAGGGGAAAGATCCATCGTGGTATAACAATCATGTACGAAAGGTACTACGGAAACAAAGAAAGCTTCATCATAGGTTTAAGAGTAGTCGAATCATAGCTGATAAGGAAAAGCTGAACGAAGCGAAAAAGAGCGTAAAGAGAGCAATGAGAGAAGCATTCAACGAATTCGAACATAAAACATTGGCAAACAATCTAAACAAGAACCCTAAAAAGTTTTGGTCATATGTAAAATCGGTAAGCGGATCTAAATCCCCTATTCAGTCACTCGTTGACCACGATGGCACCGAAACAGAGGACGGCCGAAGAAAGGCAGAAATACTTAATTCAGTGTTCCGAAACTGTTTCACTGCGGAAAATCGTAACACGGTCCCTGACTTCAGCCGTCGCACGGACGCCAAAATGGAAAATATTGAAATAAACGATATCGGAATTGAAAAACAACTGCTATCACTTAGTAGCGGAAAAGCATCCGGACCAGACGAGATACCCTTAAGATTCTACAGTGATTATGCTAAAGAACTTGCCCCCTTTCTATCAGCAATTTATCGTGGATCGCTGGAAGAACGTAAAGTACCTAGCGACTGGAAGAAAGCGCAGGTCGTTCCCATTTTCAAGAAGGGTCATAAATCAGATGCGAATAATTATAGGCCTATTTCGCTTACGTTAATCTGTTGTAGAATAATGGAACATGTTTTGTGTTCTCGTATTATGACGTTCTTAGATAATACAAATCTCCTTCATCATAACCAACATGGATTCCGCAAACAGAGATCATGTGAAACTCAGCTCGCCCTATTTGCCCAAGAAATTCACAGTGCCGTAGACACTGGCGAGCAGATTGATACCGTATTCCTGGACTTCAGGAAGGCATTTGATACGGTTCCGCACTTACGTTTAGTGAAAAAAATACGAGCTTACGGAATATCGGACCAGGTTTGTGATTGGATTCAGGATTTCCTAACGGTTCAAAATCTGCAGATGTAGAGGTAATTTCGGGAGTACCGCAGGGAAGCGTGATAGGACCTTTATTGTTTACAATATACATAAATGACTTAGTTGACAACATCGGTAGCTCCGTGAGGCTATTTGCAGATTACACGGTTGTCTACAAGAAAGTAGCAACATCAGAAGGCTCGTACGTACTCCAGGAGGACCTGCAGAGGATTAATGCATGGTGCGACAGCTGGCAGCTTTCCCTAAACGTAGATAAATGTAATATAATGCGCATACATAGGGGCAGAAATCCATTCCAGTACGATTATGCCATAGGTGGTAAATCATTGGAAGCGGTAACGACCGTAAAATACTTAGGAGTTACTATCCGGAGCGATCTGAAGTGGAATGATCACATAAAACAAATAGTGGGAAAAGCAGGCGCCAGGTTGAGATTCATAGGAAGAATTCTAAGAAAATGTGACTCATCGACGAAAGAAGTAGCTTACAAAACGCTTGTTCGTCCGATTCTTGAGTATTGCTCATCAGTATGGGACCCTTACCAGGTTGGATTAATAGAAGAGATAGACATGATCCAGCGAAAAGCAGCGCGATTCGTCATGGGGACATTTAGTCAGCGCGAGAGCGTTACGGAGATGCTGAACAAGCTCCAGTGGTGGACACTTCAAGAAAGGCGCTACGCAATACGGAGAGGTTTATTATCGAAATTACGAGAGAGCACATTCCGGGAAGAGATGGGCAACATATTACTTCCGCCCACATAGATCTCGCGTAATGATCACAACGAAAAGATCCGAGAAATTAGAGCAAATACGGAGACTTACAAGCAGTCGTTCTTCTCACGCACAATTCATGAATGGAACAGGGAAGGGGGGATCAGATAGTGGTACAATAAGTACCCTCCGCCACACACCGTAAGGTGGCTCGCGGAGTATAGATGTAGATGTAGATGTAAATATGTATACATTTTTGAGTGATGATATAAGTTGAGAATTAGTTCTTAATATGAAGTGTGTAGATTATTTGTTTTTAATTACTAAATAAGTTTGTTTTCTAGATGTTATAAGAAAGCCAGATAGTCTTTAGTTAACATTTGTTTTCTCTAAGTATAGCCCATACCTAAATATAATAGAAATCCATATATTTCTTGAAGGCATTATGATGTTTATGTGGGTTGATGCTTTATATTCAATGATTTTAATCGTGAGTATATGATATAAAAAACTCTTCATTTGTGACACAGCACATTAAGTATATCAGACATATAAGAAAGAACAAAACTGGCTGAAATCATTATGCCAGAAGTGTCATGTCAATAATATTATATTTGCAAAAGAGTATGTGCTAGGGTCAAATATAGTGTGATGATATTGCTAAAGCTCTGAATATATCTCAGGTAACAATATTACACTATTCATTTTCTGTAGGTAATAGTAAAAAAACTCTGCAGATACGAAGTTAAAATTGACTAGTGCACCCATTTATTTAAAAAGTCCTTTATGTTCATAGCTTTAAAATTAGAACATCATATTACTAAAAACCAATACTAATCCATCTTTGTGTATTTAATAAATAATAATTATTTACACATAGGCAAACAAAATTAGTGACTAATTTCAGAGTATTTGATGCTGTTGATTCATTTGCAAATTTAGCTAATTATGGTACAATTTAATTAATTAAAAGATTTTATTTAAGAAACTTACATACTCTCATACTCTTTGAGATCGAAATGTAGCAACTGCATTGGTAGCAGTGTGTCAAGCCCACACAAGTAAATATTTAGTTATCACTTACTGAACCATTTTTCCTATAGCTACAAGGAGTATACTGTGTAAGATATCTGGATGAAACATTGCTCCAATATCATTAAATCAAATAAGAAACCAATATTTTGTACAAGAAATTTAAGTAATCTTGGAAAATTTAAAATTATAGTTAATCTCAAATATAAAATGGCAGAAAATCTTTTGTGAACATCATACTAAATGAGTTTGGCACCTGACACCATAGTCATTAGACTCATAATCTACATTAATAATATAGTGACTTTGAAAGAAAAATTTTGAAAAACGCAAATAGTGCTGAGCAGTAACATAGGACACAGTTATGGAAAAAAACTATGTATGCTACAACTATAATCATTCACATGAGCTTGTAAATAACATAAATAGAAAAAAATGAAAGTACATAAGAACATTATTATTGAAATTATGAGAAAATTTCAGTTGTGTGAGAAGCTATACATAAAATGAACTCACAAGTGCATAATATTACAATTTATTGATTGGAAGCAGTACAGTGTTTGCATACTATAGAAGTTCAGAAAGAAAATTGCTATATAAGACAATTTACATTTCAAAGGCCAATAGCATCTTAGCACCTTAGGGCATATTCATCACTGACACAAGTTGGACTAGAACAAGCATTGAAATACTTCTTTGTATGTACCTAAATGTGCTTAGCTTGAACATATACCTTACAAATAATTTTCAGTTATTATTGACTCAGTAATGAAAATTTGTGATAAGAGATGCAGACAATGTTAAGATTATGGTAGATCTTCATAGCAATAGTCATTACAAAATAAAGAAATGAGCTTAAGTCTATGACTAATACAGTAGATGTTAGACGTTCCCAATACAGTCTAAACAGCATCAATACAATACCATCTCCTCTATATTCCGCTATATGCGTGTTGCTGAGATAATTTTATTGAAACCACCTCAATCATGTCATTGCCACATGCGTTTTGGGAGACACTAGGAATGCGATCCATTCATTTGATGAAGACAATCACATGTAATTACTATTTCCTAAAGCATTAGAGTCACACATTACTTGTACCACATTGCTAACACTTATAACATCTGTCACATATCAAACAGGTATCAGAGGAGAAGTGATGTATGCCAGGAAACACACAAAATAATCATTGACATTCTAAATATACTACTTCCTGTCAAAGTTTCAACTCTGTTGAATCTCATGTGCAGAGCAATGTATCATAGACATTGGTGTAATGCTGCATATGCGCTGTGATTTCACATTCTGTGAAACTGTATGGCATTTTGGTGGTTGCTAAGCTGCTTACCAAATATAAAATATGCAGCATAAAGACTTGTTGCTCCTATACTTACCCTTATGTCATAGGCTTTCTGCATTTATCACTGATATTCTGTGTTAGAGCTTGTCTTAATATTACCAAGATGAGTTACTTGAGAATGTCAGCTAGATTTATACAGTGGAAGAGCATTATCTTAATATTTAGCTGTATCTACCGACAGTCTTCTAGTGGAAAGTCTTAAAGTCTGTCCCATACAACATTCAAAATTTTCAACTTTTGCTCAAGATCATGAGCTGCTTTTTCAATCCCAATATACTGCCACATTTTATTGCTCATATATGACTGTCACAATGAGTTCGCTAGACTCAACAGAGCTAAATGATTTACATATCCTTACATGGAAAATTTCAAAGTTAAGCGCCGCAAAGAGTGTTACATTGCAAGACTCATTAATGCACCACAGTACGTCTTCATTATGGAAGTACTCAGATGTATCACTTATGAATCTGTAACATATAAAGTGTAATACTAATCTAACTGTAAAAACAACAAAATTTTCGTCCCCACAAAACTTATAAACGCGATTAGCAACCGCAGTGCAGTAGATCTGCACCAACATCTATATTTCTACAGTGTGAAGAACTGTGAAATTTGTTGCAGTAGCGCTTTTTGTTGTAAATATATTTTGGTTTCTTCCTGTTCCATTCACATCTAGAACGTTGGAAAAAGTGACTGGTTGTACATCTATGTGTGAGCTGTTAGCTGCATATTTTTGTCTGCACAACCTCTGCAGGTTAAATATGCAATGCGATGAATGATATTCTAATTTTTCCGCCCTGAAACACGGTTCTTTGAGTTTTCCAAATAGCTTGATGTACGCTATCTTCCTTTGTGTGTCTCCCACTTAAGATTTTTCAACATTTTTGTTACATTCCCTCTCCAATCATTAGTTTTACATTCCAATAGTGTCGTAAAATATAAGCAAATTTACTCCAAGACAGGATGTTGTATGTCATGCCTGAAACAGACGTAACTGACGGAGAATTTGCACTAACTATTGACTGCGGTTTGAAATTTTCTTTATAAACTTTGAATACTATTGACTGTTTTCACTTTCAAATTCATGTTACTCATAAGGGTCCTGCAGTTGTTTACTCTTGCGTCCAAGCAACTTCGTCTCTCTTCCCCGCAGTTAAAACACAACGTTACCTATTGCGACACATACGAACTTTACAGTTTTTTCTAACAAGCTTCACACAACCATTTGTATATAAGTTTCGTCTATTACGCTATAACATATCTTACTGAGTTGCTAAACTACTGAAAAATTGCCCTTTCCCGCAGGCGTCATTAAGTCTAAAGCGATATATGAATGTGTTCAGTTGCCACGCCCTAAAAGCTGTAGTCTGGAATGGCGTCATTCAAGGAGCAAAATGTCTACATGAGTCGAAGTTTTTTCTTACTTTTAATTTCGTTGCAGTTTTATTGTCTCGATAATATAGTTTACTTTTCACATCATTGTAAGCAATTGTCTGTCAATTATTTCTTAACATAAATTCCTAACTTATTTATTATGGAAGCTTTATTTATAGCTCCAGAATGAGATTTTCACTCTGCAGCGGAATGTGCGCTGATATGAAACTTCCTGGCAGATTAAAACTGTGTGCCCGACCGAGACTCGAACTCGGGACCTTTGCCTTTCGCGGGCAAGTGCTTTACCAACTGAGCTACCGAAGCACGACTCACGCGCGGTACTCCCAGCTTTACTTCTGCCAGTACCTCGTCTCCTACCTTCCAAACTTTATAGAAGCTCTCCTGCGAACCCAGCAGAACTAGCACTCCTGAAAGAAAGGATATTGCGGAGACATGGCTTAACCACAGCCTGGGGGATGTTTCCAGAAGGTAGGAGACGAGGTACTGGCAGAAGTAAAGCTGTGAGTACCGTGCGTGAGTCGTGCTTCGGTAGCTCAGTTGGTAGAGCACTTGCCCGCGAAAGGCAAAGGTCCCGAGTTCGAGTCTTGGTCGGGCACACAGTTTTTATCTGCCAGGAAGTTTATTTATAGCTAGTTGAATTTTCTTTTCCATTTGTCTTTTCAAACGTATGGTGACATTTCCCTATACGTGATTTGAATAGCACTGTTTTTTCGTCTTAGAATTTTTATTATTTTTGTTGTGCAAATGGAAACACAAATAAATGTTCGTCGAGTAAAAGACATAAATCAGTTACAAAAACACATCGTTATTTTTAACTCCCAAAATAATTATGGCTACATTTCTAGCATATCTATCATTTTATCCTTCTTATAAAGTCGTGCATTAGATCACCTCGCAGGAGTAGACCAGAGTCATTGTCATCATTTTCTGATTTACCTGTCAATGATGAGATGAGATGTGAGACGGTTCTTTGCATAATCGGTCCTCATTTCCGCTGCAGAATCGGTAACGAAAGAAATGTTTTGAAAACACTAACTAGAGGAAGAAATAGGATGATAGCATGTGTGTTAAGACATCAGGGTATAACTTCCATGGCTCTAGAGCGAGCCATAAATTGTAGATGAACAGACAGATAAGTATATGTAAATTAAAAACTGTGACATAGTTGATACTCTGAGATGAAGAGATTGACACAAGAGGGGAAAAGAGTGAAAAAAAAGCACTGGAAGTAGGTGTTGTCAGGTTTCTGGCCGATATTATCTGCCATGCAACTGATATCCTGCCTCACTTCAAAGATATTTGATAGGATTCATTTGGGATTTAGTAGTTGGCCAGGTAAGGGAAAACACCAGATTTGTTAAAACGGTCATCACAAACTGCGACATAGTCCCGGATAAAAACAATGAACTAGGAAGAGTAGAACTTGTTTCTTTTATCCCAGTCTAAGATCACAAACATTGTCGTCAGACTGTCTATTCGCGTCCGTGGTGACAATCGTCAGATATATTTAAAACATATCCTAATATAATAAAGCAAAATTATCACTTGATTGTGTCACTCAGGTCTTAATGCATTATCACACATTTTAAACAGATCTGAAGATACTCACCACTGACTGAAATCGATGGACTGACGAAAATTGTTGTGATCACAGGCTGCAATAAAAGAAAAAAAAATGGTCATCGCTTTGTGGTCAGAACCATAAAAATGCCGGTACAGAAAGGGTACGATTATAAAGCGCATTGGTCGAGGATGCTGTTGTCTGAAATGTTTACATAAACAACTGTGCGTATTTAGCCATCCAAACTACTTGTCCGAGCCCAGACCACTAAGAACAGACGCAGGTCATCGCAACAGGTCCAAAAACACCGAGTGGAACGTGACACACCACCCCATAAGACATTCTTACACTTTTTCACACTGCTGTGTCTGCACCGCACTAACAGATGTCAGCGAGGCAACAGTGCAGTTATGAAAAGGAAGTCATATCACCTCCCAACGGATCATTCTATGCTTATCTCTGCACATTATCTGCAACGAGAGTGCTACAGAAGTGCATGAAATGGATTCGCAGTTACGAACATGGATAACCATCAGCTGTATAATGGAATGACGACAACAAAAATTTTTGCTGTACTGGGACTCGAACCCGGATTTCCCGCTTATCGCGAGCGTTCGCCTTACCAATTTTTTTTCCCATTTTGTTCGTTGTCGATCGTTGTGTTTAGTCGTTGTGGACGACAAATGACATCCGGTCAAGTTCGTTTTGTTGATCCTTCCACTCAGTTTTTTATTACAGAGTCCAACCAGCTCTCTGACCGAACACGCTGAGCTACCGTGCCGGCAAAATGATGATGAAGGACATACAACATCCAGTTCCGTGCCAGGAATCGATCCCCCTGCGTGGCAGGCAGTAACGCTACCGCTACGCTACGGAGGCAGACCTCCATTTTTTTAAATCTCATTTTGTTCTATATTGTTCGTTGACTTTGTTCGTGGCGGACGTCCGATGACACTCGTTGATCCGTTCACTCAGTTTTTTATGACAGAGGGTAGCTAAACCCTCTGCCCGAACACGCTGAGCTACCGTGCCGGCGTCCATTCGGCCATACGAACACGACTCACAGCCAGCCGCAAACTTCCATACGTCGTCAACCTTGGGACTACGACCTGTACTCGTACATCCATTATTTATATTCCCGTACATGGGAGGCATGTATGTCCGACGGAAAATTACATCGTAATTTGGAATAACACAGGTACTGCAATATTGTACACCACACAAGCGGTCAACAGAGATGTTTTATGATCGTTTCGTATAGTAATTTTAAGATTTCGATTGTCCCAATCGGTAGCTTTCCTAGTGTCGCCATAACAGGGTTTACTGCTTTCCTAATGTTTCTACATCACAAAACATTGCGCGCAGAGTTCTGGTTACACAGTGTCTGAACAAAAGCATCCGGCGACCTCTGTTAATGCGGAATTGACCACTAGATGTCACGACAGGCAGTCCCGTCGGTATAAAAGAAGACGGAACGTAGTGTGTTGTCAGTACGGAAGCAATAACAACAGAATGGTTCGGACAGGAGAGTTCAGTAACTGCTCGTCGACCAGTCATTGGATGTCACCTGAGTCACGTGAGGTTGTGTCAAGAGCGACGCTACTGGATAGCGGATGACTGGAAACGAGAGATTTGGTTGATGCATCACGCTGTACACAGTAGCGACACGATGGAAGGGTTTGGGTTTGGCCAATGCCTGGAGAACGTTACCTGCCATCTTGTGCGCGTCAACAGTGAAGTACGGAGGAGGAGGCGGTATGGTATAGAATGCGGGTGTTTTTCGTGGTTAGTGTGTGTTCCCCTTACTGTGCTTAAGAAAACGATAAATGCGGCAGGATATGAACACATTTTATAGTATAGTGTATTACATGCTCTAGAGGAACAGCCGGCCACGGTGGCTTAGTGGTTCTAGGCGCTTCAGTCCGGAACCGCGCGACTGCTACGGTCGCAGGTTCGAATCCTGCCTCGGGCATGGATGTGTGCGATGTCCTTAGGTTAGTTAGGTTTAAGTAGTTGTAAGTTCTAGGGGACTGATGACCTCAGCTGTTAAGTATCATAGTGCTCAGAGCCATCTGAACCATTTTTGAAGCAGAGGAACAGTCCGGAGATGAAAGTTATTTGCATCAGCATGGCAATGAATAAAAGAGCGTCCGTGTCTCAATAGTTTGTGAAGAACATTCGTGAAGTGGACAGTCCTGACCAGAGTCCCGACCCCAACCCAATGGAAAACCTTGGGGATGAGTTAGAGCGTCGTCTTCGCTCCAAAGCTAGTGTCCAACATCTGTACCTTCTCAGATTTCGGCTCCTGACGAAGATGGACTATTAATCCTGCACAGACATTAAGGGCATCTCACTAAAAGTGTCTCCTGCAAAGTTGAAGCAGTCATAAAGGCGTAGGTTGAGCGCAGCCTACGTAAATGTCTATTAATGGATGTCCGGGTACTTTTGATCAAAAAGTGTATACAGTTCGCTTGAAATTTCTCTGAGCCGCGTCTGTGGCTTCCAACAACGAACATCCATTACAAAGAACTCATTTCCCTTCTTTGACCCATTCTGACAAAAATGTTGGCGCATAATACTCTCTCAAATGCATGACCTGGTGTGACGCGGGACGCATGGTGCCAGGAGATCTGAGAATACAAAGTATGTTGTACAACTATAGAAAGTTAAAAGCTGCGTTGGCAGTCATGTAAAAAACGTATTAATTGAAGAAATTTCGCATAAAAAGTATATGGAAAATTATTATGAACAAGAATGTGAAAGCTGTAAGTATTTGGGTTGAGATCTTTAGATATAGTTAATTGGGTAATACATTTGTCAGTACATTGAGAAAAAAACTGATATTGTCTTGTTAGCATGATCAAACGCTTGAAACCATACAAAAGACAGAAAACCTGGAAGAAGTATCAGAAATGCAATCTGTATTATTTTTTCCTATTATCGAAGTGGCGTATTGATCGACACACTCGACTGTGCAACTGTAGGGTTTATACATGCTTTTATTAATTAATTTATGCTTTGCATAGCGAAAAATTTGGTACAAGTATTATCCTTTTCAGTTGCACACATAACAATTTGGACTACGTTTTCCGGTTTTCAACTACTTTGATGCCAAATTTTCTAAAATTTAACAACTTATTGGTGAGTTTCCTTTACTTGTAACGTACCACTTACTCTGTTGAACAGAGTCTTCTTTTAACACGTAGGTATAAAATTATTTTTTTTGTATTTCTGACCTACTTTTTTTCGATGGAATGTGAAACAATTTGTAGCCTCCATAACAAAATTAAAATATCTCATTATTGAATAAAAAAAGAAGCTGGAGAAGCGCGAGTTGGACTCTTGCTGTGAGGGTTCCGTACAGAGTTAATGATGAATATAGAGAGTTCATCTATAGGTTTTGAAAAGTGTCTTCGCGATTATCAAAATATCTGACAGAAATGGCCCGCATATTTTGACTACATTAACTGAGAAGCTTACATCTTTTACGCCGAGAAGGGGCTGTAGACTTTCTATTTCACATAAATTTCAGCTTGTTATGTTTACCCATTCCTAAGAAAAGGAGCCTTAATAGACGAACAACAATGAGATCCTGTAAGAGCCCGTTTTACCGATGGGCCTCTAAAAACAGAAATTATATATTTTCATTATTTTGTTGAAATTATAACATTACAGTAACTCACTAAAAGGTTTTAAAAACCTCAGGAGTAATCTTAAATGGAAACGCATTGACTGCTTTTAATATTAAGCAGTGGTTTGAAATTCATTTCAACTGATAAAACGGCAATACATGCCAGACGTTGCGTTATTAAACATTCAGTCACAGCTAGGTTCGTGACCGCAAAGTCACATCTTGAGATAAAAAAACAGATGAAACTTAAAAATTGTGATTAGGTCTCCAAAAGGGTAAAAAACACACGTGCCGTATCTTCCTGTTTGAAGCTGGCATGTAGAATACGCATCTATCAAGTGCAGCCAGCAAACTCGTACTGGCCACTTCGTTTGTGGTTTGCTCACTCCATTTGCTGAACTTCGTCTTGCCTCGTGTTCTCTGTCATTTTATGGATGGCGGGTGTACATTTCATATGCCAGTTTCAAGCAGGAAGATAAGAGACGCCTTTTATTTATCCTGATGGAGGTGTGATCACTATTTAAGGTTCATCTCTTTTTTTACCTTAAGATTCACTTTATGGTTATGAAAGTAATTGTGACTGAGTGATTAGCAAATCAGGTTGTGACAGGTGTTGCGGTTTTATCAGCTGAAATAGATTACAACAGATGTGGATGCCCCGCATACCGAGTGAGGTATAAAATTCCTAAATTAATTTTTATTACGGAAGAATGTGTACGTAGTACATATTTTCCAAGAAAAAAAAAACCAATACATTTCCTTGAGCAATAGATTTCAATTTCGTTTTATAAGTCGTGCCAACTGCCTAAGGACAGGAAATTAAAGTGAGTTGTGGGTGGACGGGGAGGGGAATGTTATCTTACCGGCCCTGGTTATGCCATATCCTTACGAACCAACTCATTGATTATTAGAACTGGCAGAACTGCCAAATTATTAAGATTTTGATTGCTACGTTTCAGTCGCACTTAACATATAGTCTCAGACATTTTCCTTGGGATCAAGGTCAGGTGATTGGTCCACAGTTTAGCTTTAGGCTTTCATTTTCTGAGCTGCAAAAACTGTAGAAGTTGCTCAGTTTTTTTTATTCGTATTCCGGAAACTTTTGGCTCTTTGATGTTTTTACAACTTTGTCGGTACACATTAACTGAATTAGATTCACTGATATGTAAAGAATTGATCGACGAATGTGAAATAAATGACGATCACAGTGAGATAAAGCAATATGAGTGAAAACCGACCACAATTCTGGATCTATAATATAATGAGAATGTCGTGACTGGCGGAAAGAGAAGGTGAGTAATAGACAGGCGCAACAAATAGACTGCTACACATTTGAACTTTAGGCCAAAAGGTCTAATTCTTAAGTAGAAAACGCACTTCTATTCACACAAGCACAACTCATACACACATTGCCACTGTCTCTGGACACTGAGGCCAGACTGCTAGTCTGTGACTCAACGTCAGCAATCTATCCCTTTCATGATAGTAAGGTGGCTCGTATGCTGTCAACAATAATTAGCTTAGTGATATCGGGTAGAAGTGAGTAACGGAAGCACTCGTCACCAAGAACTTCCAACCAGCTTGTTGATTAAGTATGCATAAAGGTGTGGAAAAAGAACAGGGGAGTTTAGACGCATAATGCAGATACGAGTACTATTTGTTCTGAATCTTCTACTCATGTGCAGTACTCAATATGAGTGAGGTTGTGCAGTGCTTAAGACATTGAACTAACATTTGCAGGGACGAGGGTTCATTTCCCCTTTCTGCCACCCAGATTTAGGATTTCTGTAGTTTGTCTAAATCACGTAATATAAATACTTGGAAAGTTTCTTTAAAGACGAAACGATCGATTTTCTTGTCCAGTCATCCCCAGTCTGCAGTTGTGCTCGGTCTAATGACCCCATCTCCCCAGGAGCTTAAAGCTTAATTTCCTTCTTTTCGTTTTAGTACTAAATACGCATTACAACACCAACAAAGATATGATGCATAGAGAAGTAAACGATTTTCATACGAGAGAAAGTTATGCAATGTACCATAGTTTAAAATCATTTCGAAGCATGATGTAAGCAGAAATTAGTATCCGAAATGACAGAACGAAACTGAAATTCAAAATTAACAAGTAGAGGACAACAACCTCATTATCTTTGTATGTATCTTTGCCACTAAAAGTAACAAGGTACGAAATAAAGGCCGTTACGTACTCAATATGAAACATTAAAAGTAATTGACGACGGAATTGTTGCATAGTTTAGTAAGTTATTCCATTTTATTCGATTAACAAATTTCATAGCCAATGTTGAGTAGGGGAATAACAGGCAAAAACATTTTTTCTGATTACAAAAAGTTTTAAATGAAAGTACGGATCTGCAATGTGCTATACTGCAAAGAAATCTCTTTTATTGTAAAATACGGCAGGTTATGCATATTCACGGGAATGAGTACGTTATCAAATATATTATCAAAACAAATGAACACAGAAACATTTTGTAAAATGAACGCCAGTTCCGTAGTAGTGGCCGTCAGTTTTTCGCGCATATTACAGTTGTGTCGTCAAACAAAACAAAATACAAAATTGTAACAGTGTCGAAATGAGAAAAAACCGCAGAACAAAGTATTCACTCACCTAAAAATGGTATTAACAGAGAAAAACTGTGTTAACAGAAAAGCTAAAACGTAGATACACCTCGCCCAAAAGGAAAAAAATAAACATCATGAATAAAATTTTATACAGAAGTGTAGTAAAATTATACTTACGTATATTTTTGAGCGTGAGTCTATGAATGGCTTTTACACGAAAAGAAATCGGTAAATGGATCATTTACTCAAACCCTTTTGGAACAAAAATAAGAAAAAATTAGAAAGAGACTTTTATATACCAAGTAAATGACAATTGTAGCTCTCAGAAAGCGTTAGTTTTAATCTTTGAACAGATATAAACGCTTTTCAGTGTGATCACCACTAAAACATTAATGATCTTATATGATAATGATGCTTTACAGTGAGTCATTGGAGAAACAATATAATCCACATTTGGATTCTTAATGACTTACCAGTGAAATACAGCATCCGACGTCTTTTGAATATAACTAAGAACATTAGAAGATACGATATCTCGTTGGCAAAAACAAAAACGTGTGGAAACATCGTAAGAAACAAAACTAAAGATCCTGTATCCTATTATAACAAAACCTAAACGAAAAGGATTAGCTACAACCATAATACCTTCCGAGACAACGTCGTACGCAAATATGTGACACAAACTTATAAAAAGAGTTATACAGAAATTGAATAGAAACAAAACAGCTAAACCTTTATTTGCCTATAATGTTTACAATCAATTGACATTATTGACGGCCTACAAACGAAGAACGAAATATTTTGGAAGGAGGGAGGCTCATTGTATATTCAGAGACTCGAATGACAGTTCAGTAACAATTTTTAAAAAAGAAAAAAGGCTTTTAAGCAGTATTTAGGTCGACATTAAAATCAATGACAGAAAGTCGTGAACATCAAACACAAATGAATTTTGTCTTAATATTAAGTTGTACGTTAAAATATTTTGTTTATGGGCTAATGTGGCAAGCACGAAACATAAAAAATATGTTTGCTCACTACATAAACTTATGCCAGTACATATTCGGATCTTATCATTGGCTGTTCCAAATAGATTCCCTGTATTAAAGAGGAACTTCACGTGTACATTAAAGCACAGCTTCATAAAGTAAGCTTGTTAGAGTATTTTAATCGTGGAATTTCTGAATTCAAAGAAATTTCCGGTATAGAGCACAAAGTACTCAGCAGATGAAATATGGATGACTTGTAAGACACTTGAAACAGAAAATACCATTATAGTGACGACAAGCTACACTGTACTAGAACCTAGATTTGATCAATGTGCTAAGAAATCGTAACAATTAATCGAAATATCTGCCAGACTTTGGTGGACAGAAAATACATTGATGTGTTGGAACTTGCTTGAGAAAATAGTGGCTAAAGTTAACAAGCACTTCTTCTTTGATGTAAAGTCATGATCCAACCATCCCAGTCAAAAATGTTTTGGGTGCATTCCATGCCTACAAAAATTAGCTTTAGAGAACAGGATGTGAGAGACGAGCTCAGTAGATCGTGTGTGGACAGTGTGAACGACAACGTTGTTTCTACTGCTACACTATGACTGGAAGCACATTTTTGGTCGTTTACCAGTTCCATTCTGTTGCCTGATCACTGTTGACATTCCACTCTCCCATCCTTCTCCCTTCCTCTATTTCCATGCATTAATATTTACTACAGAAATTCTATACTAGCAGGCCTTAGGACTGAGGAACATACACATAAATGTTACATTGGGAGACGCTGGATTGACAGATGAATCAGGCTAGGAGACTGTATATCATATCTGTTCTCAGAAGATCTAGGGAAAGTTGTGAAATCTCTAAACTGTCAAAAAAGGTAGATATATCTCTTAATAGAGCCTTCTAACGGTTCTGATCTATTTCCATCTGATGTAGCTGATGGAGGAATTTAACAGAATAATTTTGAAAGCGAAACTTAAAAACAGTTATAATGAGACTAAATTAATGTTTAATCAAAAGATTGAACAGAGGATACTAAATACTTAGTCATGAATCACTTGATAAGATTTTACATTTATGATAACTGACAATGACCGGATGTACAGGAAAGGAAGTAAACAGTAAGGTCAATATGGGCTCGAGTGCTTTTGCGAAACTGATCAGAATGTTCAAAACCACTTTGTCTAAAAAGAAACCTGGAACGAGGTGTATTGCCAGTTTTGACTAACGTTAGTAAGAGATGAATTTTCAGAGCGAAAAATAATATAGTGAAAATGCTAGTTTCTCATCTGGCAATGGAGAGAAACATGTTGGTAATTAATAGGAGAATTAGGAAGACACAAAAATGTGACACAAAAAGACTTAATCGAAGATATGTAGTAGGTATTAGAAAATGTGTAGGACCAGTACAGATACACATAACTGAAGAGTGTAATACATGGTAAGTCTGAATGTGGATTTTATAAAGCAGTGAATGTCATATGGCTGTTGCAGATGATAATGGGTTCGATTATGTACTGTTGCATTTCTCTGTCATCGAAATTCACCATCAGGTACACTTTTATTTTCCATAGAATCTAACAATGTAAATAATGAAACTCTGCTAGAAATCTTGGGGATGTATGAAATTACTGGTGCGCCAAATCAACTAACCACACCATTCCTAATAAAAATGCAGTAACTTGTTAGTTTTCTACATGTGCCATAAGATATTTGCAATATATATCACAATGGTGTGGAATGAGCAATTTAGAAGTTACTACCTTAACTTGTATTTAAATGTCTCTGCTTGCCAACCACTTATTAGACAGAAAATAGCATCTACTTTAATTGCAGTAATAAGTACATAAATAAGCTGCAAGTTTATAAATAAAAAATGTTCCCTGAAACAGCAGGTTTTGCCTGGTAGGAACATTTTTACTTTCAAAGTTAGCTTTGCTGTCTTTTGCCATTTAATATTATTAAGTAAGTGAGCAAAGATTTTGGGAGCAGCGTTACTCACGCCCTTCTGAGCGGAAGCACATCTTTTTTTCTTTTTCTCATTCAGTATTTAAATCGCAGAAGTAGTTATCCCTTTTGAATTCTACTTAAATTTTTACTACAACTTTCTTAAGACAATAACTGTTAAAATGCTCAAGTCCTTGAAGTATTTTACTACAGGATAGTCATGGGTATGTACCACATATTATTCTTACGATCGACTTTTCTATAATGAAAAATTTCGTTGTTGGTGATGACCTGCAATAAAATAAAATCCATATAACATCACTGACTTAAAAACGACAAAAATGTCAACCTACTGACTTGTTTCTCATTAAGATTTCAATGACATGGAGAGCGTGTCTCTTATGATTGTGTCTCTTATGGTGTTCTAAATTTTTTTTCGTATTTAACTTGTCTGCAATATGTACACCCAAGAATGTTGAAGAAACCTGTCTTACTGTCTCTTGCCTATAGTTTAAATTTAATGCTGATGCTGTATCCTTTGATGTGCACAATTGAACATGCTTCAGTTCTTAAAGTTAAAGGATATTTTAAGAAAAACATCACTCATTCTTTTAAACACATTATTTACAGGACAGATTTTTCACTCTGCAACAGAATGCGAACTGATTTGAAAGTTCCTGGCAGATTAAAACAGTGTGCCAGAAACATCCCCCAGGCTGTGGCTAAACCATCGTGTGGCCAAACTACCGTTTCTTCCAGGGTGCTAGTCTTGCAAGTTTCGCAGGAGAACTTCTGTGAAGCTTGGAAGGTAGGAGATGAGATACTGGCGAAAGTGAAGCTGTGAGGACAAGCCATGAGTGATACGTGTGTAGCTCAGTAAGTAGAGCACTTGCCCATGAAAGGCAAAGATGCCGAGTTCGACTAACAGTCTGGGACACATTTTAATCTGCACGAAGTTTCATATTGTTTATAATTTCCTCTACTGCTAAAAACTATTCTGACTGATTATAATTCTTTTGTCACCTAAAAAAAAAAAAAAAAAAAAAAATTCTGCTTGCTGCATATTGAATGCAATATATATATAAGACAGAAACAAAAATTGATCTAACACTAAACATTTGAACATTGAATAATTCCAGCCTACAAAAATTATTTGTCTGTAGTTGTTGAATTACTTCCCGCGCCCGGATTCCCGGGTTCGATTCCCGGCGGGGTCAGGGATTTTCTTTGTCTCGTGATGACTGGGTGTTGTGTGATGTCCTTAGGTTAGTTAGGTTTAAGTAGTTCTAAGATCTAGGGGACTGATGACCATAGATGTTAAGTCCCATAGTGCTCAGAGCCATTTGAACCATTTTTTTGTTGAATTACCTAGTATGACTTTATACAATTTTTTAACTGAGAGTGATATGGGCCAGTTGTGCTCCAATAATGATAAAACCTGAGTTTTTCTAGAATAATTTTATGGATGGTAATCAAACGTCTTTGGTAAATCAGAGAAAATACTAACTGGTGTAGTTAAGTTATTTAATTTTTGTAAAATTTTGTGCAGGACTGAGTAAACAGCTTAATCTGTTGAGCAATCCTTATGAGGTCTGAACTGTGATTTAGTGGTGCCTCAGAACTATACAGCGCTAGATTATTTTTTCTGATTAGCTTACAGCATGTTCTGAGAGTTCATTAACTACTGAGTACACATTTGTTTGTTCGCTTTGAGGTTGCCTGTAAAGATATTGTCAGTTAGGGTTCTACTATCTCCACTGAAACACACTGGAAAATAACAGATGAAACCCAGCTGTATGATCCAAATTAAATTTCTAGGTCATTTTCCCA
Source organism: Schistocerca americana (assembly GCF_021461395.2). Taxonomy (NCBI): domain Eukaryota; kingdom Metazoa; phylum Arthropoda; class Insecta; order Orthoptera; family Acrididae; genus Schistocerca; species Schistocerca americana. The sequence continues at coordinate 421,771,040 of NC_060121.1, read as the reverse complement.
CCAACAGTCCTCTAAACTGAAATCATCACAGCAGTTTAATATTTTTTCATCCGGCACATAACATGGAATAATGTTAAGATGCCTCATAAACAGCTCAACGATTTGCACTGGAGATGTGTGCACAATGACAATGATAAATGACATATGTTTTGGTACCAGTCGACAAGCTCATGTTCGTACGTCCTGCTTTCTGCAAAGCTATTTATTTCACTTCTAATTTTTTCTAAACTTTTCATCTACCTTTGTGTGTTGGAACGTCTCATTTTCTATATTTACTCTGTAAGAAGAAGATGCTAATGCATAATCACTTATACGACGTGTTAATTTCTGTGGCTGCGTATTATTCTGACACGCATATTTTTTAAAAAAATAATATACCTGCCAAAAGAACAAAAAGCCTACGTACTATATTTATCAGGCTTCTGATATTCTAATGAAATGAACTATTGCTACTTTTTAGTGACCAATAAACTCACATATCTTATTTCTCAGACTTCTAATATTCTAATGGAATTAACTACTGCAACTTTTTAGTGATTTATCATAAAATTTGTAAGAATTTTCTGCTGCTGTAATTCTTTTAAAATTGTCTGCCTGAATATTCACTCCAACGTGAAAAGGTGCACATCTGACGCCAGCAGTCATGAAACGTAAACTTCTTAAGACAGGGGGTTTCTCTGGACCGGGAAAAAAATGTATGGAATTTCGTTTGGCAAGCATTGTATTTAGTCTCCCTATCACCCAGCAAAAAAGTAAAATGTTAATAACATTTCTAAAGGAATTGATAGTTTTCTGCAATTTACACACTTGAGATTCCAAAAACAAAACAACACGCTCTGGCGGAAAAAATAGCAACATCAAAAAGGATTTTTTCGACATAAACATGAGTCGGTAGGCGTCTTTCTATATCTGAAAGACGATGCCTACTAAAATTTCACGCCATTTGCGTAAGTGTGGCGCTAATAGCATCACCACGAGGATGAAAATCAGGTCTGCTTTAAATACACGCAGTAACGGTCGTGACCGTTAGTTACGTTTGAGACTGGACGTGCTGAGTTGATGTTAATCTACATCTACATCTACATTTATACTCCGCAAGCCACCCAACGGTGTGTGGTGGAGGGCACTTTACGTGCCACTGTCATTACCTCCGTTTCCTGTTGCAGTCGCGTATGGTTCGCCGGAAAAACGACTGCCGGAAAGCCTCCGTGCGCGATCGAATCTCTCTAATTTTACATTCGTGATCTCCTCGAGAGGTATAAGTAGGGGGAAGCAATATATTCGATACCTCATCCAGAAACGCACCCTCTCGAAACCTGGACAGCAAGCTACACCGCGATGCAGAGCGCCTCTCTTGCAGACTCTGCCACTTGAGTTTGCTAAACATCTCCGTAACGCTATCTCGCTTACCAAATAACCCTGTGACGAAACGCACCGCTCTTCTTAGGATCTTCTCTATCTCCTCGGTCAACCCGACCTGGTACGGTTCCCACACTGATGAGCAATACTCAAGTATAGGTCGAACGAGTGTTTTGTAAGCCACCTCCTTTGTTGATGGACTACATTTTCTAAGGAATCTCCCAATGAATCTCAACCTGGTACCCTCCTTACCAACAATTAATTTTATATGATCATTCCACTTCAATTGTTCTGCACGCATACTCCCAGATATTTTACAGAAGTAACTGCTACCAGTGTTTGTTCCGCTATCATATAATCATACAATAAAAGACTCTGCTTTCTATTTATTTGCAATACATTACGTTTGTCTATGTTAAGGGTCAGTTGCCACTCCCTGCACCAAGTGCCTATCCGCTGCAGATCTTCCTGCATTTCGTTACAATTTTCTAATGCTGCAACTTCTCTGTATACTACAGCATCATCCGCGAAAAGCCGCATGGAACTTCCGAGACTACCTACTAGGTCATTTATATAGCAATGGTCCCATAACACCCCCCTGTGGCACGCCAGAGGGTTACTTTAACGTCTGTGGACGTCTCTCCATTGAGAACAACATGCTGTGTTCTGTTTGCTAAAAACTCTTCAATGCAGCCACACAGCTGGTCTGATATTCTGTAGGCTCTTACGTTGTTTATCAGGCGACAGTGCGGAACTGTATCGAACGCCTTCCGGAAGTCGAGGAAAATGGCATCTAACTGAGAGCCTGTATCTAATATTTTCTGGGTCTCATGAACAAATAAAGCGAGTTGGGTCTCACACGATCGCTGTTTCCGGAATCCACGTTGATTCCTACAGAGTAGATTCTGGGTCGCCTTTAAGGCGCAAAAGACGCCGTTACAACACCTGTCTGAGTTTGAACAAGGTCGTGTAATAGGGCTACGACACGCTGGATGTTCCTTCTGCGATACTGCAGAAAGATTTGGCAGGAATGTAGCCACTCTACATGACTGCTGGCAGTGGTAGTCACGAGAATGTACAGTCGTAAGAAGTCCGGTCTCTGGACGGCCACGTGATAGTGCCGAGTCGGAAGACAATCGCCATGGCACATCGTACAGCATCTGTAGCAGCAGTCTGAGAGCTGCTGGCACCACAGTGACACAACGAACTGTTACAAATCGATTACTCAAGGACAGCCCCCAGCCAGAAGCCGTGTAGCGTGCATTCCACCGACCCCGAACCACAGCCATTTGGACTTCAGTGGTGTCAAGAGGGAGCTTGTTGGAGGGCAGGGTGGAGGTCTGTTGCGTTTTCTGATGAAATCGAGTTCTGCCTCGGTGCCAGTGATGACCGTGTGTTGGTTAGGAGGACAATTGAGGACCTGCAGCCAGACTGCGTGCTAGACATACTGGACCTATACCTGGAATTATGGTTTGGGGTGCGATTTCGTGTGACAGGAGGAATCTAGTGGTTATCCCACGCAGGCTGGCTGCAAATTTGTACGCTAGTCTGGTGATTCGACCTGTTGTGTTGCCATTCATGAGCAGCATTCCAGGGAGGTGTTTCCCAGCAGGATAACACTTGCCCACATACCGCTTTTGTAATCTGACGTGCTCTACAGGGTGTCGACATTTTGCCCTGGCCTGCCCGGTCACCGGATCTGTCTCCATTCGAGCACGTGCGGGACATCATCGGACAACAACTGCAGCGTCACCCACCGCCAGCTTTAACTATCCCCGTTGACTGACCAAATACGACATGTAAAGCTTTCCATAAGCTGACATCCGGCATCTATGCAGCACAATGCATGTACGTTTGTGCGTCTGCATTCATAATTCTGGCGGTTACACCGGTTATTAATGCACCAGCATTAGATATTTCCAATGGCTTATCTCGCGCTTACATTAACCTGTGAACTTGCAATATTAATCACTTAAATACGTCACCTAGCCAAATGTATTTCCGAAATTTCATTACCCCACACTAATAATTTTTTGGTGTTACGAGTTTTTCCATAAAAGAATTTAATTTTGGAGCCATGATGTGTACGAAACCAATAAGATTGAAGTAAATAGCCTACCATCATTACGTGAGATAGAACCTCCATTATATTTGTTACGTACCGATGCAACTATAAAACCGTTATGAAATTTATTAAACAACAACATTTTGTAATTTACATGCCCTGCGTCCGTTCGAGTCTTAGAGACAAACAAATTAGTGAGTTACCATATTTTACGTATTTTCATTTATTAATGTGGTCAATAGGATTTTTTTTGACATAATTCATCTTCTCTTCAAATTTTTTAGTCCACAAAAGCGTGTTTTATGGATAATTTATCGTACTCATTCTAAATGACTTCGTAGATACATTTGCAACATTACCAATGAAATTTATCAATCCCTTCCTGCTCAAACTACAACTGTAGACGTAGAGCTGACCTTCATTACTCTTTGAAGGTGACTTGGTAGCAGAAAGTCTTGAATTATGATACATCGGAAATTGTTGATCTTTTACCTTTTCATTTTTGAGTCATCAGCCTTCTGACTGGCTTTATGCGGCCCGCCACGAATTTCTCTCCTGTGCTAACCTCTTCATCTCAGAGTAGAACTTGCAATCTATGTCATTAATTATTTGCTGGCTGTATTCCAATTTCTGTCTTCCTCTACAGTTTTTACCGCCTGCAACTCCCTCTACTACCATGGAAGTCACTCCCTGATGTCTTAGCAGATGTCTTCTCATCATGTCTCTTCTCTTTGTGTTTTCCACGTATTTCTTTCCTCTCCGATTTTGCGCAGAACCTCCTCATTGCTTATCTTATCAGTCCACCTACTTTTCAACATTTGTCTGTAGCATCATATCTCAAATGCTTCGATTCTCTTCTCTTGCTGTTTTCCCACAGTCCATGTTTCACTACCATACAGTGCTGTCCCATATAACGCTGTTCTTCGTCAAATTAAGGCCTATGTTTGATACTAGTAGACTTGTCTTGACCAGGAATGCCCTTTTTTCCAGTGCCAGTCTGCTTTTGATATCCTCCTTGCTCCGTCCGTCACTGGTTATTTCATTCCTAGGTAGCAGAATTCCTTAACTTCATCTACTTCGTGACCATCAATCCTAATGTTAAGTTTCTAGCATTTTTTCATTTCTGCTACGTCTTGTCTTTCTTCGATTTACTTTCAATCCATATTCTGTACTCAGTAGACATTTCATTCCACTCAGCAAATCATGTAATTTTTCTTTACTTTCACTCAGGATAGTAATTTCGCCACCGAATCGTATCATTGGTATCCTTTCACCTTGAATTTTAATCCCACTCCTGAACCTTTCTTTTATTTCCATCGTTGCTTCTTCGATGTACAGATTGAATAGTAGGGGCGAAAGACTACATCCCTGTCTTACATCCTTTTTAATCCGAGTACTTCTTTCTTGGTGGTCCAGTCTTATTATTCCCTCTTGGTTCTTGTGCATATTGTGTATTACTCGTCTCTCCCTGTAGCTTCCCCCTATTTTTCTCAGAATTGCACCATTTTCTTGTCTAACGCTTTTTCCGTGTCAAGAAATCCTGCGAACGTGTCTTGATTTTTCTTTAGTATTGCTTCCATTATCAACCGCAAAGTCAGAATCGCCACTCTGGTGCCTTTACCATTCCTAAACCCAATCTGATGGTCATCTAACACATTCTCAATTTTCGTTTCCAATCTTCTGTATATTATTCATGTCAGGAACTTGGATGCATGATAAATTAAGCTGATTGTGCTATGATTCTCGCACTTGTCGGCTCTTGCAGTCTTCGGAATGGTTGGATGATACTTTTCCGAAAGTCAGACGGTATGTCGCCAGACTCATACGTTATACATACCAAAGTAAATAGTCGTTTTGTTGCCACTTTTAGAAATTTTGATGGACTATTATCTATCCCTTCTTATCTTGATCTTAAGTCCTCCAAAGCTCTTTTAAATTCTGATTCTTTTCTAAATCGGCCCCTGTTTCCTCTTCTATCGCATCAGACAAATCTTACCCCTCATAGAAGCCTTCAATGTACTCTTTCCACCTATCCGTTCTCTCCTTTGCATTTAACTATGGATTTCCCGTTGAACTCTTAATTTTACCGTTCTTGCTTTTAATTTCACCGATGGTTGTTTTAACTTTCCTAAATGTTGAGTCAGTCCTTCCGACAATCATTTCTTTTTCGATTTCTTCACTTTTTCGTGTAGCCATTTTGTCTTAGCTTCCCTGCACTTCCTCTTTATTTCATTCCTCAGTGACTTGTATTTCTGTATTTCCCTGAACATATTTGTACTTCCTTCTGTCATCGATAAGCTGAAATATTTCTTCTGATGCCCATGGTTTCTTCGTAGTTACCTTCTTTGTACCTATGTAAAAACTTCTGTGACTGTCCGTTATAGAGATGTTCATTCCTCTTCGACTGTACTTCCTACTGAGCGATTCCTTATTGCTGTATATATAGCCTTAGCCTTAGAGAACTTCAAGCGTATCTCGTCATTCCTTAGAACTTCCGTGTCCAACTTTTTTGCGCATTGATTGTTACTGACTAATTTCTTAAACTTCTGCCTACTCTTCATCACTAATACATTGAGATCTGAGTCTATACCTGCTCCTGGGTACACCTAACAATCCAGTATCTGATTTCGGAATCTCTGTCTGACCATGATGTAATCTAATTGAAATTTTCCCGTATCACCCGGCCTTTTCCAAGTATACCTTCTCCTCTTGTGATTCTTGAACAGAGTATTCACTATTACTAGCTGAAATTTATTGCAGAACTCAGTCTTTCTCTTCTCTCATTCCTTGTTCCAAACCCACATTCTCCTGTAACCTTTTCCTGTGTTCCTTCCCCTACAACTGCATTCCAGTCCCCTTTGCCTATTAGATTTTCATCCCCCTTTACGTACTGTATTAACCTTCGAATATCCTCATACAGTTTCTCTATCTCTTTATCTTCAGCTTGCGACATCGGGATGTATACATGAACTATTGTTGTCGGTTGGATTGTTGTCGATTCTGATAAGAACAACACTATCACTGAACTGTTCACAGTAACTCACACTCTACCCTACCTACCCATTCATAATGAATCCTACTCCCGTTATACCATTTTCTGCTGCTGTTGATATTACCCGATACTCATCTGACCAGAAATCCTTGTCTTCTTTCCATTTCACTTCACTGACCCCTAGATTGATCCCTTGCATTTCCTTTTTCATATTTTATAGCTTCCCTACCACGTTCAAGCTTCTGACATTCCACGCCCCGGCTCGTAGAACGTTATCTTTTCGTTGGTTATTCAATCTTTCTCTCATGTTCACTTTCACCTTGGCAGTCCCCTCCCGGAGATCCGAACGGGGGACTATTCCGGAATATTTTGCCAACGGAGAGATCATCACGACACTTTTTCAATTACAGGCCACATATCCTGTGGATACACATATGTGTCTTTAATGCATTGGTTTCCGTTGCCTTCTGCATCCTTAGGCCACTGATCATTGTCGATTCATCCGCGTTTAGGGGCAGTTTCCCACCCGAAGGACAAGAGAGAACCCTGAACCTCTGTCCGCTCCTCCGTCCTCTTTGACAATGCGGTTGGCAAAAGTGATGGTGACTTCTTAGACCGGAAGTCTGCGACCGAAAATGCTGATGAAAGCGGTGGCGGCTTTCGAACCAGCGACCGAGGACGTTTTGATTACTAATCAAATGCCTCTTATTGTGTAAAATACATGACAGATCCCATCTTCAGCTCTTAAAAGGAAGCTTGGAATTTTTTTTTCTGGGCAGATTCTATTCCACAAACGAAGTTTTATACAGAAAGTCTCAAGATATACACTGTTTCAAAGTCTATTCATCTAACGTCTAGGGGGAAATAAAACACGCCGTGGGGAACAACTTTTAGAGGGAAAATGTTTACTGACGTTTTCCTGCGACGCTAAGCGTCCTTTAGTATTCGCTGGCCCTGGGACGACGTGATTTCACCGAACTAGGAGGATCTACTAACCATTCTGCATACTACCTAACCTACTAAATTAATAAAGTGATTTTCAACAAGAAAACCTAAAGAATAAATGCTGGTAAGCAGAGACAGATATTTATAAGCGTATCAGGAACATAAATTTTTCTGGCTCTACCCCCTTTCACATGGATCACATGACAGCACTGTAGCCAACACACATGATACACACAACCTGCTGACTACCTATGTCCTGCAGCCTCTCAGGGACATAACCAATGTAAAAATAATAACTTTTCCAGGAAGTTTCAGCAAACATATTGCCTGTAACAAAAGTTATTCTTTGCGACATTATCTGTCAGCCCTGGAATTTGATACAAAGGCTTTGACAGACCATGTATTGTGTGAAGGAATGTGAGGCACACGTTGTTAACTAAATTATTTTTACTCTTATATATTCACACATCTCTCCTCTGCATGTAGCTGATGCAGAGATAAATACACGGTTTGTGAAATTTAGTCGCAACTGCAGAATCTTTCTGACATTGGATCCATTAGTTTTGAAGATATTAGCTACTGGCAACTAATGAACACCTGTGCCAGACCGGGTCTTGAACTTCGATTTTCCCGCTTGTCGTGAGCGGTGTCTTAACCACTTCGGCTATCAGAGCACGCTTCCAGGCCAGACCTAAGCTTCCATATGCCATACTGTCTACGACCAGACTTGCAAAAAGCTGTAAATACTCGTTAGCGTCCCGGTCTGGCACAAGTTTTCGTATGTCACCAACAGATAATATCTCTATACCTAACGCAGCTGTCAGAAAGATTCCGCAATTGCGAATACTCTCCTTCGTCCGAACAGGCCTTGGAAGGCCCAACGGCACCGACCGGCCGCCGTGTCATCCTCAGCCCAAAGGCGTCATTGGATGCGGATATGGAGGGGCATGTGGTCAGCACACCGCTCTCTCACCCGTATGTGAGTTTACGAGACCGGAGCCGCTACTTCTCAATCAAGTAGCTCCTCAGTTTGCGTCACAAGGGCTGAGTGCACCCCGCTTGCCAACAGCGCTCGGCAGACCGGATGGTCGCCCATCCAAGTCTTAGCCCATCCCGACACCGCTTAGTTTCGGTGATCTGACGGGAACCGGTGTTACCATTGCGGCAAGGCCCTTTGGCGTAGTTGCAAATAAATTTCATATATTTAGTACAGCTGCAAGATCGCCACCAATGTCTATTTCTTCAGACATTGTTAAAAATAATAAATATATAGATCTGAATAACGACTGTTGATTTTGTACATTATCCATACTGAGTATTGTTTAAAGTCGGCTTCCCACATCCTTCAAGAGACATTCCAGACCACTGTCCGTCCCAAATACGCAAGACAAGTAGTTAAATTACGAATATTCTCATTTTTGCTAAGATTAGCGGACAAATGGTTCAAATGGCTCTGAGCACTATGGGACTCAACTGCTGTGGTCATAAGTCCCCTAGAACTTAGAACTACTTAAACCTAACTAACCTAAGGACATCACACACATCCATGCCCGAGGCAGGATTCGAACCTGCGACCGTAGCGGTCGTGCGGTTCCAGACTGTAGCGCCTTTAACCGCTCGGCCACTCCGGCCGGCTATTTGCGGACAGATAGCATTCGCGACCTCACCGAGAGAGGTTGCAAAGTGGTTAGCATGTTGGACTCGCATTCGGGAGGACGACGGTTCAAACCCGCGTCCGGGTTTGACCTGATTTAGGTTTTCCGTGCTATCGCTAAATCACTTGAGGCAAAAGCCGGGATGGTTCCTTTGAAATGGCACGACCGACTTCCTTCTCTAATCCAATGGGACCGATGACCTCGCTGTTTGGTCCACTCCCCTGAATCAACCAACCGACCAACCAACCATCCGCGACCTCACTCCCCTTAGACCAGCAAAGGTGGGTCAGTGGTTACAGGACTAAACCTGCATTTCAAATTCCCGTCCAGCAATTCAGGTTTCAGTCTTCTAAGGTTTTCATAACCATAGCGAATGCCAAAAGGGTCCCCATGAAAAGGCTGCCCCCGATTTCCTATTTCTACCTGAGCAGTCTCATCTTACACACCTTGTTGATGATGAGACATTAAAAGCTAATCTTTGTTTATTTCTTTATCATGTACATATCGTCCATAGCTGGAGAAAGAAGCGTGCACTCTGTTCTGCGCCCACCTAGGAGACGAGTAAAACATTGGAATAAGATTTTCATTATGCAGCGGAGTGTGCGCTGATATGAAACTTCCTGGCGGATTAAAACTGTGTGTCAGACCGAAACTCGAACTCGGCGTCTTGCCTTTCGCGGGGGCAAGTGCTTCACGGATTCAGCGGCGTCGGCACAGATTTGCTGCAGTGCCTCGTTTCCTACCTTCGAAAAGACACTGAAACTCTCCCGCAAAACTTGGAAGGCTAGCAATCCTGGCTGAAAGTATATTGCGCATACATGGCTTAGTCACAGTCTCGAGGGGTGCTTCCATAACAAGATTTTCACTCTGCAGTGGACTGTGCGCTGATATGAAACTTCATAATCCCGAGTTAAGTCTCGGTCTGGGACACAGCTTTAACCTGCCAGGAAGTTTGGATAAGACAATGATTCGCTCCATGACACTACAGTACAGCGAAAATCTTCAATGTATCCTGATATGTACCTTCATCCTACTCTATTCAGTGCTCCGTTTACAGTCGGTTCAATGATGCTATAACAACACGCCTTAATCTTATGTGCAATTAGGCCTCGCTTTTATCTTGACCATCCAAAATAACTTTTTGTCCAGAAGCAAAATAACAATGTGTGAATCAAATGATGCTTAGCTACCTGGCGATATTAACTAGCATGAGCATGATTGGCCGGCGGCGGTGGTCGAGCGGTTATAGGCGCTTCAGTCCGGAAGCGCGCGTCTGCACGGTCGCAGGTTTGAATCCCGCCTCGGGCATGGATGTGTGTGATGTCCTTAGGTTAGTTAGGTTTAAGTACTTCCAAGTTCTAGGGGACTGATGACCTCGGATGTTAAGCCCCATAGTGCTCAGAGCCATGTTTTTGAGCATGATTGTCCTTCTTGAAACTTAGTTCGTTATGAAGATATGAACAGCAGTAGCTACGTCTTTTTTAAGTAGCGCCCGACGGTTTTTCTTCGATAGTCCGCTTCCTCTTTTCAAGCCCTCTTCATCCACATATCACGTATTCCTGTAAATACAAGAAACGCGGAGCTTTAATACCGTGTAGTAGTACTGTAATCCACTGTGAACACAAAACAGTGCAGAACACTCAAAGGTGTTCAAAGAGGTGACTATGGAAAGAGATGCACCGGCCCACCGGCGACAAAGAATTTGTCGCTACTTCTCTTGTTGCTTTCTGAAGTGAATTACAAAGGTTGTTGGAGTGTCGCGATAGATAACGTCTTTTGTGCTTCCCCAAAGAAAAGAAAAAAAAAGAGTTAAGTCAAGAGACCGAACTGGCCAGTCCAATGTGCCTCGACGACCTATCCATCGAGCAGGATAGCTACGGTTCAGAATACGACGTACGTGCAAGGCACTATGTGCTGAACTTCGATCATGCTGGAACAACATAAGCATTCTCGTTCTTCATCCAGACAACGAGGAAGAATTCGTGTGGGAAAACTGGAATATTGCCTGCTGTTCAGGATAGCAGTGATGAAATAAAGGCCAATGGTTGTAATATGAAGTATTCTGCACCAGTCATTACTTTCCACAGATTCTGCACCTGTCTAGGCCATCGTGGGTATTCACTGGACCAATTGTACACGTTCTTTGTATTTACCTGTCCTTTGTTTGAGAAGAAACATTTATCAGCAGAAAGAATTTCGGAGAAGACGTTCTGGTTGGCGAGAATTTGTGCAGGATTGTGGAAATCATTCCCTTTCAATTCTTGCGGCAAGTATACATTATAAGAATGGAACAGGTGACGTGTCAGAACGTGACGTACGATGGTACCAGGAATACCAATCTCCTGGTCAACCTGTCATGTGCTGACGTGTGTATTCATTGGAACAGAAGCGATAAAAGTAATTTCGGCAGCTTCGTCTGTGGGAATTCAAGATGACTGCCTTGTCTTGAGTTGAAACTTTCCATTTGCTGAAGCGTCACAACCCGACGAGGAAACATCCGTCGGGAAAGCGGGTTCTTGTCAGGATACAGATCCCTGTAGAGTTCCTCTACCTATCATAACGCCTACCTTCAAGCACAATATAATAAATGTAATGATGCTGCATTTTTAATGAAGGACTGCTATTACTGTTAACATCAGATCGTTTAAAAATACTACAATACTGTACTATGTGTACTCTTGTTGTGAATAAGAAAACATTATTGTGATTATTGTTCTGCTAACTTACATTTTCCACATATGAGTGCCATTTCTACCCAATCTTAGTCGGTGTACATTGTACTCACACAAACCTTCAACTGTAGCCGGTTGACTGAATGACCGGTGTGAATCTCATGTTTTTAGCATATCAGTGTAGCACAGACAGGTCTCTTTTCCATAAACAAGAGATGTGCGAACATTAGTAAATCAGGAAAGGTAAATGAATTTTGAATACATTAACTGATTGCTTTTCCATAAATGGACAGTAGTTTAAAATTTGTAAAGGTCTGTACAAGGCGGGATGCAGTTTCACAATACCAGAACACAGGAAAAAGCAATGTGTAAAACAGAATGTTTGATGTTTATGGGTGTAAAATTTAATATGAGTACTCTATATTACAGACCTCATTTCGCTCTCAAGTTCAGCAACTTGTTATCTGATTCTGACTTTTGATTTTGGTGACCAAAAGTCAGAAAGCTAATTTGTGTAGCATACTTCTGTTAATACCTTTGATGAAAAATGTTGTGTGGCCATTTTACACTTGAAACAAGAGTCACTCACTGAATAAAAACCTTCAGTAAATATTAAATCTGGCATACATTGAAAATCTCCTGCAGACAACTGCTTGCACAGATAGGCGCACCAAAAACTGTAAAACAATGCATTTAAACCATTATATAGTTTGTAGTGAATAACCATTTATTATTTGGCAGAAGAATCATAGCATTTACATAGATGTATAAAAATGGTATCTGCTGTTCACAACATAATCTGATTCTGCTACAGGAAGCGATAAATTATGCAGCCATTAAGGTGGTCCACTACACCGTTTGTGAATTAAAATTATTGAACAGATCTCTCTCTCTCTCTCTCTCTCTCTCTCTCTCTCTCTCTCTCTCTCTCTCTCTCTCTCTCTCTCTGTGTGTGTGTGTGTGTGTGTGTGTGTGTGTGTGTGTGTGTGTGTGTGTCGTTGGGTGGGTAGATGGTCATTCATAGTACATATATATAACTGAAAACTACTCACGCAAATTATAAGTATGGAACTGTTCTTTCGTAGTAAGCTACACCCTTTTTTATGAACAACACAGACATTAAATTTGACTGAAACAGCAAACTGTGTCGTTTATAAAATCTGTACAACAGTCGCAGACCTCACTCTAATCCGAGTAATAAGCATAAATTTAAGTAAAAACGCACCATTTTTGGAGAAACAGATAACTCGTTCCACATCTTAGCGAGGGATTATAAACGTGATCCAGGGAAAATGAAAATAACTAACTAACGGTAGTGACGATAACTAACAGATGGAGAACTTGTACTTGACTCAAACGTGGGTCCTGGAGGAAGACTGAGACTTCATACAACTTCGTCTTGACTTTTCTCTTTGCCACTACCTCCCTCGATGAGCCTTGACCTCCTCAACACTTTACCTCCATACATTGTTGTCTGTTTTTCTCTTTCTTCGTCTTATCTTTCTAAGGTCAGTCAATACATCGTCCAGCCATTTTGGTCTTTGTCATCTCTTTCTTCTGGTGGAATACAACTTCCTTTCATTATTGTTTTTGGCGTTCTATCCCCTGTCATCACCGCCATATGTTCTAACAGGCCTATTCTCTGACATATAATAAATTTTAATACATCTTATCCTTGTTTAAGCTGTTGAATTTCATAGTAGTATCTTACTCTCCAACCCTCTGCCTCTCTCAAAGACCCATAAGTTTTTCTTGGGGGGTGTTTTATATCCGCTTCGGTCATTATCCACATTACTGACCCAACCCTAACTGGCGGTGCAGAGGAATAATGTACTGTGTTTTACACAACATAAGCTGGCAAAGATGATTAAGCTTTAACTTCCCTTCCACGATATGGTCATTAGAAACGTAGCACTAATTCGGGTGGGATAAACCTGAGGAAGAAAATCGACTCGGCCTTTTTCGTATTAGCGACCACTTTTCGCGCTAATCCATTTGAGAAAATAACAGAAAACTTAAATCCCGATGGTCGGAAAGGGAACTGAAACAAGCTTCTCCAGAATGCGAGTCCAATATGTTAACAATTCGATATCACTTGCCGGTGACGAAGGCATGTGAAACGTTGAATTTTCTATGTAAGTCTGCTTCTCTAATAGTTACTACTGGTGCATAAATAACTGTGTAATGAATTGAATGAATGTGACATGCAAAGACAAAAAGAACTGTTCGCTGTCGTGAGGCAGTACTGTGTGCTAATTAAGCTCATAATGGAAAACACGTAAATACCAGAGGCTCGGAATGCTCTGCTGAATACTGCCTGCTTCAAGGCAAACACTTTGGGTGCGGACCAACAAGCTGGCAGCCAACTGACTACTGTCACTCAGTATTACAGGTACAGCCACGCTCATCTAACATTATGTTCTTATTATTTGTATTTATTAATGTACTAAAGAATGAAGACTGGATTTCACTGTAGTTAAAAAGACAAAATATAGTGAAGTTGTACCAGGAGAGAAAACAAATGCAAAAGACTAATGATAAATAAGATTGTTTTGGGTCGATAAAAGTCTAATACAAACAATTAAATAAACAGTAAGCAGCGAAAAGCAAGAAAGAAGAAAACAATAGCTTGCCATTTAATCTCTGAACTTGAAAAAATAAAGAAGAAAACTATAAATAGCAAAATAAATAGTACGTAGGGAGGAGAAAGAGACAAGATAATGGGATAGTACTGAACTTCTGAATACAGCAGAACAAAGAACAAAACTACATAGCTTAGCCAAAGAGGAAGATCAATAACAGTACAACAGCTCGAGAAATCACATCAACTGAAGGTTAAGGCAAGAGAAAAATTTCCTGAGAATGCCTGTATGACACTGAGGGAGAAATATATTACATTCGGTGATGAAAACAAAACTGCAAGGAGATGACAACATTACATAGAGAAACCACACAGTGGCAAGAAACTGTCTGACAGCGTTATACAAGCAGATTAGGTAGTACTGGTAAGTCCATCTTGAAAGAGGGATTCGAACTGGTGAACGTATCATGAGAAGAATGCGAACTACCCCTATAAAAAATCAGATGGAACAAAGAGCCAGTTATGTACAATATTACAGCCGAACTTCTAAAGTTGGTTGAATAGACTTCTGTGTAACATGTATGACTGAAATATTATAATTCACATCGCCAAAAGGAGAAACGTCACAAAAATGAAAAAATTACGGAAGATTAGTGGTGCGTGCATCTAAAACATCTCTGTTCTAAACCGAATGGAATATTAAGTCCGAACTGGACTTCAAGGAGAGCAGTTTGGCAAATGAATACTAGAGAATTTAACGACATAAACAGTTGCGATTTTTTCATATGATGACATGGTTGGAGACCGTGGCTGTTATTTGAAGGCAAATGTTGATGGTGTTGTTTAAATTTGTGGCTGGTTGCTATCTCAATAACATCGACATAAATAGTTTCCGGAGATATAGATAAAGTTCCCGATAAGGTAAAATGGGGAAAAAGAAAATACAAATAGACTGATGTGGCGTCTTTACGACAAAAAGACGGCTGTCATTGATGGACGAGTAACACAAGACGAAGTACAGATAGGCTAATAATGAATGAGACAAGAGTGTGCATTATTATCAATTATTTTGAATGCACGCAGAGAAGACATTTCTAAAGTCTACTTAAAGGCAAGTAGAAGACCTAATAGAAAGTTGGTGGGTCATATAAGAAAACATACATTAACTACATAATTCGTACAGCTGAATAACATATAGAATTCAAAAGTCAAGGGGAAGCCTATACGCTCCAGTGGGTATCAAATGGCTGATAATGACGATGATTATAACAGCACATGGCAAAACGATATTTATGCTGAATACATCTGGAACGAGACAGATTTATTTTTCAGCTTCGGGTCATATTACCGACAGACAGCCTTAAAAGAAGTTAAAACAGAACAGGACCATAATATATGTAAAATTTCGAGAAAAGTAAAATTAGTTTCAAGACACAAAGGAAGTAAAGACATTATTGCCAAGAGGTATTGATTTATATGAATGGGAAAAGTTGAAAATTTGTGCTGGACCAGGATTCGAATTTGGGTCTCCTGTTTACTAGGCAGATGCGCTGACACTACACCATCTGGTTGCAGTGGTCCCCACAACTGCACAGACTACCTCAGAACACCTCCCGTCACACCCAACGTCAACTTATACTCAACTCTACTGATGAAGTGTCCCTGCTCACTAGCCTCATTACTCGCGGCATCTCGACGATTTCCATAAGAGTTCGAGCATGGTGTTCATCTGTACTGGATGGATCGCTGGTCGTCCTCGCCTTAGTTATATATATATATATA
This sequence comes from Schistocerca americana, assembly GCF_021461395.2. Lineage (NCBI taxonomy): Eukaryota > Metazoa > Arthropoda > Insecta > Orthoptera > Acrididae > Schistocerca > Schistocerca americana. The sequence continues at coordinate 421,754,989 of NC_060121.1, read as the reverse complement.
TATATATATATATATATATATATATATATATATGTGTGTGTGTGTGTGTGTGTGTGTGTGTGTGTGTGTGTGTGTGTGTGTGTGGTGTCCATTCTTTCGGACATGTCCAAAAGAACAGACACTTTTTTGATCCCGGAGCTAAAAATTTTCAACTTGCCCCATTTGATATAAATCAGTTCCCACTGTCATTCATAGTGGGTGCAGGATCGAAAGCCATCTGTTCTTTCGGACATGTCCAAAAGAACAGACACCACATTTATATAAAGTTAGTTTATGTCACCAGAAAATTATGGGGCTGAAAAAAAGGTTGTTAGGTCAAGTTAAGAATTTGTTCTGGAAAAGGATTCGAATCTTGGTCTCGTGTTTACTAAGCAAAAGACGTGAAAAATTCTTAAGTGATAGGTGTTATGTGTCTCTCTGAATGCTGTGTAACCACAGGGATGGAGAAGTAAAATATCAGGGTTTACAGACCAGCATCATTTTCGAGAAACAGGATGAGTTGCAACAATCGTAAAACTTGAGAACAAAGACAAAATATTAATACAAGCCGTTTCTGTGTAGATCTGAACCTAGATGCGTGTGCTTGTAAGCTGTTAATGCAGATTACTTCTCTTATAATTGTAACTGTCTGCAGATCGCCTATTTATGAGAAATCTAGATGCTCTATTGAACTGCCTGTTGGACGAGAAGAAACAGTTAGTAGTTTGTGGAGATTTCAGTCTAGAGTTCTTAAAATTTATAGACAGAAAAAATGAACTGGTATCATTATGTAGATATTTCAACTTAATTTCAGTAGTTCGTTTTCAAGAGTGTGTGCAGCAAGATAGTAGTACCACATTGATAACATTTTTATAGGCAGAGCTCAATTTGAAACAATTATTACTTGTATACCTAATAGTTCATGAATTATCTGATGGAAATGTCATGTGGCAAGGGCCTCCCATCAGGTAGACCGGTCACCTGGCGCTAGTCTTTTTAGTTGACACCATTGTGGTGACTTGCGTATCGGTGTGGATGATATGATGATGATGATCAAGACAACATAACACCCAGTACCTGTGCTGAGAAAATCTCCGATGCAGCCGGGAACTGAACCCGGGCCCCAAGGCATGGCAGTCCGTCACACTGACCACTCAGCTATCGAGGTGGACAATTGTCTGATCATGATGCATAAGTAATGGAAATAAACATTGCACCTTACACCCCTGAGGCAGGTTCATACAATGCAGTGAGGCTTGCAGCTGAGAACAGGATATGACGTTTTAAAAGTAATTAGAAAGAGATGCTGTGGGATGAGGTATATATAGAAACAGATAATCATGTCAGATGCAATTTATTCCAATGAAAATTTGTGTCCACATTTGAAAGCAGATCTCCTAAAAAGTAATCCAGAATTTCTATTAAAAAACTACATCTAAACCATATAAAACTCAGTGAATTAATATCTCATTTAAGAAGACGAGGGAAATTTATATAAAAGCCAGAATAACACAAGATACAACATTACTTTCATATTACAAAAGATATTGTTATATTTGAAAGAAAAAGGCATTTAAATGTCCAGAAGTACACACATCCAGATAGAGATTAATAATTCAGGTAATAAGTTTAAAATTATATGGGATATTGTCAAATGGGAAAAGAACTGTGAGCCAGTGAACAACAAACCATAACAATTAAAATAAATGATTTTGTTGTGAGTGATAATTCACAGATCAATGGTTCATTTGAAGTAGCAAGAGAATATACTAAAAATATCATTCCACAAAACTTTAAGCAGCTAAAAGTAGCACCAACATCCTTTACTGCAATTACTATAATTATAAAAATTATGAAAAACAAAGTATCATGTAGTGTTGATGGAATTTAAAACAGAATTCTGAAAAGTTGTTATAACTTAATAAACAATGCCCTTAGTAACATCTCTACACAGGACATTTTCCCAGACAGGTTAAAATATGCTATTGTTAAGCTTCTTTATAAGAAAGATGACAAAAAGACTTAAATAATTATCATCTAGTTTCCTTACTGACATTTGTGTTCAAAATATTCGAAAAAGTAATGTACTCAGGAGTAGTCTCACATTTAAGTACAATCATTAGCATATCGCAGTTTGAATTCCAGAAGGGTAACTCGACTGAAAATGCTACTTTCACATTAACCCATCAAACATTACAAGCCTTAAATAATAAAATATCACCAGCTGGTAATTTTTTGTGGTCTGTCCAAGGCATTTGGTTGAGTAGACGAAACTTAATTTTCGTAGAATCGATGGCTTTGAAAGCAACTGGTTTGAATCATACTTAATAAATAGAATGAATAAAAAATTTTCTGGATAATTCTGACAATGTTGGAAAGGTAGAAGATTTTACTGAGCAGGGAGAAATCTCACAGTGCATCCCACAGGGTTCAATTTTGGGTACACTCCTATTACTTATATATCTGATAGACCTGCCCCTTAACATTCAGCAAGTATAATTGCTACTTGTTGCAGACAATACTGATGTTATAATAAATCTCATCAGAGAGAAAACAACAGAAGATATTGTTAACGATATTTTACAAAGAATAATTAAGTGGTTCTTTGAAAGTGGATCATCCCTAAAATACGAGAAAACACACAGTATTCAATCCTGCACAACAAGCAGAGTCATGTCAGCAATTGATGTAGTGCATGAACAGGAGACAGTAAATACGAAAAAATGCTCCATATTGCGGACATACACACACTAATGAAAACCTGAAGTGGAAGAAGCTTATTACTGAGTGGCTCAAACAATTAAGTTCTGATAATTTTGCTCTTTGTGCAGTTGTTAATCATGGAAACAAATGAACCAAGTTTCGCACATATTTTGCATATGTCTACTCAGTAATGCCGGGGTAACTCATCACTTAGAAAAGAAGTATTGATTGCACAAAAACGAGCAGTAGGAATAATGTATGGTTTTCACCAAGGTCGTCATGTAGGTACTTCTTCAAGGAGCTACGCATTTTAAATGCGCCGTCATTATGTATATATTCGCTACTGAAATTCGTTAAAAATAATCCAGCACTATCTGAGAAGAATGGTGATATCCATTACTAGAGGAAAAATGAACTTTAGTACACATTATTAAGCTGTCAGTGGCTCAGAAAGGAGTTCAATATGAAGCAATAAGAAATTTTGATCATTTGCCCAAACCATAAAATGTCTGTCAGGTACCAAAGCAAATTTTAAATCTAACCTAAACACTGGCTTCAATAACCAAAGACTATAGTCATGCCTGTGTGAGTTGCGACTGCGTGAGTGTGAGTGTGCATTTTGCCTATTTCCAACGAAGGCCTAGTTGGTCGAAAACTCACTTTCTGATAATCTTTTTGCTATGCCTATCTGCGACTCAGCATCTCCGCTGTATGGTGAGTAGCAACTATCCTTTTCGTAATATTGTTACATTCTAAACTCATTTCTCCTGGACAACTCTCTCTATTCCATGATGGAGGAATTTCCGTTTAAAAATTGGTAGCCATTTAAAAAAATAAAAAAGGAAAATAACGAACTAGTTTTTAAGTGCAGTGGCACTAGTAGGATTAAAAATAGTGTGTTCATTAATGTTAACAATAATCATGTTAACATATACACTGATTTGTTCTACACAATTTCGACAAAAGAGTCATTCAGATTACCTACATATCATGTAACCAGCTAACTAGTCGTTTTGCTGCAAGTGGAGATCATGAAGCTATGTTAAGTTAAATGGATAAAATTACGGCCGAGGAATCCAAAATCAAAATTTAGAACCAAAGCAGAGGTGCTGGTATGTGATAAAACAGGGTAAGCTCCAGAACAAGTATATGCAGTTGACGAGCTACATAAACTATTTTATTTAAAAAGCAATATTGCGGAAGACGGAAAGAACTAAGACTAATTAAGAAATAGAATTCCGAATTAAAAGTTTAATAAAGAGACGAGCTTGACCTCCAAAAGTAACAGCCCAAAAACCGGGATAAGATACATGAAACTTTGTTTTGGTGTGTTGCATTTTATGAGTATGAGAACTGTGTACTGTCCAAAGTAGAACGCATAAGTGATATGGAGAGTAACTGGAGGAAGATCACGACTGAGGAGGATAAACGAAACTATGAAAGATGTCAAATGTATGGCTTACACAGCAATGAGGAAGGAAGCAGAAAGACGTGGAATTTAATGTGTTGCTAACTACATTGCCTCCAAACCGGTCTTAGAACTTAATACTGTAGAAGGAGTGCAGTCTATTAGTTAGACTAAAAAATTGTGTAATTGAATACTGCAGACGTGCTTGAGTGAATAAAACAAAAAAACTTACATTACCTTCTCAGAGCTTTCACTGCTTTGCATAAACCCTGAACAGTATGAGAGATACTGCAATTTTCGCAAATGTCAAGAACGTAGAACTGTAATTGCACTACAGCCGCTGATGTTATGAATCATCACAGAGGTCAGTTGTTATCAATATCGAATTTTTCCCTCAGTTCATTGCATTGTTAAATCTGTACACCAACAGAGAGTGTCATCACATTTTCAGCAACACATGCTTCCTAAACTAAAAAACAGCCGTCGCGAAAAAACGATTACACGTTTTTTAGTTTCTGTATTTCTGGATAATTCACTGAGCATATGATAGCCGCTTCCTCTTGCAGCTGAGGGAATGCTCTATCTCTGATGATATCGACTTCTAAAACTATAACACCAAGGCAAAGTTTGCTGTTTTTGACGAAAGGGATTAATATTGGTGCCACGATTTATTCATCACACCAACATAATTACGTCCAGTCTCATAAATAGTTTAATTTATGATGACAGCAGTTTGGAGTCTTCTGTTTCTGTAAACAATGGCTCTTCATTAGTGTTATGATACAGCACTGGAGGTCAGCGACTAATTTTATTGACGAATATCTTCCAAGCACAGGATGTAATCTGCTCGCTGAACGAAGCATAACACAACAGACACTCACCCCACATGTAAATTTGGCGACAGCTCAGTTGTTCGCAGTTTTCGCGTTGGTTAAATTTTTGATGACTGTTCAAGATATCTATCTGTTCAGAGAACAAAAAGCTTCAAGTTACGGAAGACTACAGATTTCGTTATTTTGCAGCGTTTGCTTACCCGCGACCAAAAAACATCTGAATGGTTAAAGAGCATGAACCTGGTACAGCCACAGTCCGTTAGTATCATGACCACAGACGAGACAGGCAACTCTCTGCAGAAAATGTAAAAAGAAATTCGTAAAATATCAAATTAAAATATCAAATTAGAATAAAATCAGTGTTCTTATAGCATGCAATGAAAGAAATGTAATTTACATTTACAATTCACGTTAAGTTCTTGTATTTCTACAAAAATGACTAAAGTTCCCAAGGGTACCTGATAGAAATGGCTGCGTGACCAAAGATTACAATATAATTTTTGCTTTAGTAAAAAAATTTGCCTTATTCTATTGGTTAAAATGACAGTACTCTCACAATTTAACCATCGCAATTTTTATCATATTATAATCCTTACTGAACTATAACTTAGAGTTGCTGCTCCATAGGGAACTAATAATGTTGCTGTCACGACTCAAGACGATTGTAAGAACTCTGATGTTGTTTGACACCTACAAACCGCACCTGCAGCTGAGATGAATTTTTAAAATTATTTTGTAAAGCCTTCAACTGACATTTCTTTTATATGATGTAAGTTAGTACAATTTCAGCCTTAGGCCAATTTCAAGTACCTAAAACGGAAGAATAATTACAACATAGGAGCAAAGACTTATATGGTGTAAAGTACCATTAACAAGGTTCATAACGCAAATTATAATTGTCCCAGTATATCAAGAGATACGACTTGTTCTTATGTTTAGTTCATAAGTTATACTAGTGTATTCAGTATATAATGCTTCCATTTTAGATACTTGAAAATGACCTAAGGCCGAAATTGCACAATCGTATACCAAATAAAGGAAATATCAGCTGAAGGCATCACAAAATCATTGAAAAAGGGCATCTGATTAATCACAAATGCCCAAGTGCTCAAATTTCCGGTTAACAACGACATAAAACATCAAGGAAAATGAACTAAATAGCACATACAACTTAAAAAAATATATAATACACAACTGACTGGAAGGATCACATAACCCTAAAGACGTCGAATTGAAAGCGGAGTAATGAGACGGTGAGTATATAGAAACACTATACATGTGCGGTAAGAAAATAGTACTGTCTGGACCAGAAAAGTGTGTACCAACTCCGAATCATGTGGAAGTTTTCACAAGGAAACGACCACTGGGAATCGCGCTTTGGGTCACCTAATCAGACTATTAGATCTGTTCGCAGATTGTGGTAGCTAAAAAATAACTGCTGGCTTCGTCATAGTTTTTATTCCAGCTCCAGGGTCAGTCAGTGAATACTTACTGAAGATGAAATGAAGTCTTCACGTCAGTCACTTCTGTTCTTGGACAATAATGACAAAACTATAATAGCGATGGACAAAAGTGGAATAGTATTTAATGATTCAGGCACCAAATTCTGGCTACGCTGTTGAACTTCACATTCCCGTGTAACTGAGATTAATTCATTCATAAACTATTTCGTCTCGTTAAAACAAGTAGCATTAAGAAGATGAGATGAAGAACGTTCAGATTTGGATAGAACTGTTGCACATAATAGACTGTTTGGCTTCTGTTTTAACAACGACATTGACCATTAGGGTGGTATCAATAAAATTAGGAGCTGAGAATTTTGTAAAGTCATAGTTACCGTTTTGTACATGAAATTCTGCGAAATATTACCTTAAAGTCTTGGGACAAAGTTACATCTTGGCACCATAACACATGTTGCTGTAAATTTAGCTCGTTAAGCGGGAGTACAACAGCAGTGACTGCACGGTGGCGCTAGTTTTATCTTAATAGTGTGCTAGACACTAGATTATGAAGTATATCGACCTATAGAATGATTATATAAATCTGTAGTCAACGATGCAACGTCAGTATGGAATGACACTGTACTTCGTAAGGACTCTCATGAACTATGAAGTTGAGTCGGAGACTAAAGGAGAACTGTACCATAAGAATTTGCGTATTTCTAAACTAAACGTCGCACTTCAGACAGTCGGTCCCTTTCGTATACTGAGCTAAATTATTGCCCCAAGGAAGTACTGCATAGGTGGCAGGACTCGTTAATGAGCACCGTAATGAGCTACATCAGAGAAATACAAAACTCAATCGTTTACAGCGCTACGGCCAGTGTGGCCTGAAGGGAAAATGTTCCAAAATTCTTAATCTCAATATTCGTTTTTTTAGCCTGAATTACGGCGAGACTAGCTGTCGACTTCAGAATCCAGTATTTAGGGCATTCAAACGTGTGAACTTTTTAAGGCGGGTTTTTTAAACTATCCACAGGTCTTGAACTTCCTGCCATCAGTAAATCGCACCTTAGAACACTTAATAACAGCGAAATAACTTTCGAGTTCTGTTATCAGTTTCAAGGTCACTTTGAGAGCCCCTTAAAAAGAAGCTACAGTAGACGATCCTCCAGGAAGTGTTTTTAAGCCGATTAGTAAGCACAGAATTTATTGCAGATGCCACGGAATATGTTGTGGTCATTTGACTTGACAGTGGAAATGAAAAAAAGAACTACTTTAACTTTCAAATAAGGCAAAGTGCACTCACCATTCCTTAGTTCCCCAATTTCGGACGATCTGCTCATTGTAACATCCATTACAGTACATAATTCATTACCAGGAAAAAGTGAAGACCGATCATCCTTATTTATCTTAAGATGAGTTCCAATTATTAACATACTGTATGTGCTAATAGCTCTTTAGCTAGTGAACTTCAAAACTGAACATCAGTATTTCTAACTGTACGTCACTCGTTCTTCCTGCTGCGCAGCGATATTCGATTTAAGCGTTGATCTAAGGTTACGAATTTCGTTGAACCATTGTAACTGACCATGAACATCGCAAAAAGGTTGGTAAGGGTAAGTCAGGGGAAGAGGCAAAGGAAATTGCGGGAATTATTTTCACTAGTCTTCCTCTTTAGCTAGATTTTCTAAATACTCTCGCTTCTGAAACAATGCGATATTGATGCACGACGGGAACTCATCACCAACTGTGTTTCAGTCTTGTGCTGAATAAGTAATAAACTAAATTTAAAATAAAAGTTCAGACAAGAGTAAAAATGCATTGGAAACATTTATCAGGTAGATGTTTCCGTGTGACACTGACATTCTGGTTGGAAGTGAAGAAGATTTATAAGAGCTACATTCAAAATCTGGAAGACGATTAGCACAGAATGTACTACAATAAAATCAAAGCAAGACGAAAGTAATTACCTTCATCACGAAGGAAAATAACAAAACGCTCGACATTAAATTGTAGAAGTTGAAAATGACCGATTAAAATAATTCCTTAACGTAACAAGCTTGACGCAAGGAAGCCATTGAAGAAAGATACGCACAATCTTATGAATTCCCGAAGGAACTGAAAAATTGCCAGTTTGAAACACAAAACTAAACTGAATTCCATTGTAAGAGGAGCGCTAAGAATGGCATGCACAGCTACAATAGTACAGAATGAAGCAATATTAGAAAATCAGAGGAAAGATACCTCCAAGAAAACCTTTTCGGAAGAAGGGACACGTTGATGACACAAATGCTAAATATCCTAGTCAGTTTGACGATGCAGAAAGTAGCAGAGGTGCAGAGGTGCAGAGCTGTAATAGAAGATAACTACGAGTACATGAAACATTTTGTTGAGGAAGTACGAGATTACTACAGTATATAATAAAATATAGTATGAAATTCGACAGAGTTTTGGCATACATAAAAAACTTTTTGACTACACTGAAGCTTTGAGATACTGTCAGAGTCACGAAAGTATGATAACTAACTAAGTTTCTTCACTGGTATACACTTCTTAAACGTTCAACCTTCGTATAGTAAATCCATTTCATACATATTTGTCACTATGACCTTAATAATGGTTGAAGAATTAACGTCAGATCCCTAATATTAAATAATCAACGACAATTTATAATGTAACATGATGCTTAAATAATTAGAAACTGTAATTATCTTTCTCTTCTTGAGGTCAAGAGAAGAGTCCAGCTGCGTTTAGCTTCTTTCCATACCTTACAGTATTATCAGGTGAAGCAGGTATTGCCACCAAATAATTATTCTATAATTTCCATGTCTTACAAGGTTAATGCGTTAGTCAATCAGAAATAATTTAGGGAAGTGTAGTAGCATTTGGCTATTTGATGAAATTGACCTTAGTCATAGCGATAAAAGGCAAAACCACTAAGTTCTACAATAATAGCATAGTAAAATTCGGAACTAAACAGTTTGATGGATTTATATTTCTAATTCCCATAGTTGGTAAGATCAAGGTCATCAACATGTTCTAATTGTTGATTGCCCTTTACCTTGTGACTGTTCTTCACCTTGTGTTTCAAGTTCAGGAGAGAGAGAAAAAAGTATAAAACTCCAGTTCTTGGTTTCTTTATTCTGAAAACAGCCCCGTGATGCAAGTGTGAAAACCGATATTTATATTTAAAAGCAAATGAAAGCAGTAGCTAATAAAAATATACAATTGCTCTTTAGCTGGTCATATTCCAAGTTTAGGCCTAAGATGACGACTCTAGAAAATTGTTTTTGGGTACAGAGATACAGGAAGCATCACGATGTTTACAAGAACTGATGAGTGAAAAGTATTTGATATGTTTTACGAGGTGATACAATGCATTTCATCAATATTGTATGAGAACTGCTTTAGAGTATGTTGTTGCCGTTGATGATAAACTTAAGATCGTCCTCAAAAATGTGTACGATGCGTATAGATGCCCTATAACAGACGAGAACCAACCGAGACACTGCCTTTAAAGAAATATAAACAATTGTGTGGAAGTAGTGAGCATAAACCTTTTCCTCCTTTTAATTTGTCTTACACAGTTACTAATTTATACCTTTTCTGCCAACCATACTTATTCTCACACGCAAAGTTACAACCTATGATTCCGCTATGAAAAAACGATGCTTCTAAACCCGCAGACGCCACGCTTGTTAAGCGTGAAGTGGTGTGCGTAAATGTCAACCTTGAGTAGTAGTAGTAGTAGTAGTAGTAGTAGCGATTACAGCGTCGCAGGCATTGCAGATATTCATTCACTTATCGTGAATGAATGCAAAGAAGAAGAACTGCATTAATTGGATCTAATGTAAGTTACTCCTTCAGGTTCACGTTTTTTTATCGAAACTTCAATTTCAAGAACGTACCCAGCAGTGAAATAGAAGAAATTATGGAGTTCTTTATGAAATATTTACACCCGTCGCTAACATGCCACTCTCTCCTACATATTGATAACAAGTTTTAATAAGCAGGACAAGATTCCAAATTATTAAGAAATTTCTCCTGTTCCTGTCCCACCCCAACACTCCCACTGTTTAAACCTATCTGCTTGAACGCGTAGTTATCGTATGAAATCATCACTTTTCTGAAAATATGGCACATGCCTACAAATTTGCACATTCTATTTCGTTATTCAGAGCATTACTAACATTACATGGCCATATGGGAGACGATTTCTCGCAAAAAAGTGTCGGCCATTTTGAATGTTTAAACCGACTGCACCATTCCAACAAATTATGCCACGTGTTTGTTAAAATGGTAGTTGTGTATATTGTCAATATTGAATGTTATAATAAAACCGGTGGACGCTGAATGTCTTGAAATTCCTTTTATCAGAGCTATCATTTCTAGTAGCATCGCAGCTGCTCGCGGCTGAAATCAATAAAGCATTGCTTCTCCTAGTTCAGGCGTCGAAGGTGAATTTCACTCTCAGCAGCTCCACTGCGTGACGAGAATTGACACTTACTCATCATCATTCAGCTGTTTAACGATCATTCCCTATTTAACGAGTTGAAATCTGAATCAGACACACAGATTTAAGATTTCTCTGGTTTTGCTAAAACATTTCAGACACATCCTCAAACCGAATCGTATGTTACGCAAGACCACGCCCTATTTCTCCCCATCTTCTGTCCAAATGTGCTAACGTTCAGTCGCTAATGCCCTCGATGTCGACGGAGCGTTCGTCGCAATTCAGATTCTAAGTGACACTTTATTATTATGTCGTCTTAAAGAGTGAGGCTCATCCCTTGAGGATTAAGAACGGATGGGCATGTTTGATTACAACTCTTACATACACTGCTCCACAAGAGCTACTGAATTCGCGCCGCAATTTAGTATTCTGAAGAGCGGATAAATTATCGATTGCATTTACTTACCGACAAGAAAAATTACATATTTGTTGTTGATGAGAATAAGAGCTAATATTGGCTTTATATCATTAATAAGATACGAAACACGTGAAAACTTAGTATGATATAAGTTACGTTCCCCATCAATCATATTAAATATATAAATTTTCTTGGTGTTTTCTTGTAATTAGGCAACGTCATTTTTGATAAGCGTTTGTCCTTCGTGATTATAAGTGGCCTTAAATCATTAGCTATACTTAATTATTTTGCCACACAACGGCAAGAAAAAGGTGTATTAAAGATGATAGTCTGTTTCAGTGTTTAAAGATAAAAATAACTAAAATCCAAAACAAACTTAAACTCCTCCATTACAATTATTGTTACGTAATGCAGATTAGCATAGAGAACAAAACAGCATTCATTTGCTGAGGTTTGAAGATAAACTACGCGAATTATTTTACCGGTTTAGCGATTGATACTAGACAGGACATTGTACATTAATATGAGTAACGATTCACAGTGGAATATAATTATTAACATTCCCCAAAAATAGAGTAACTTTGCACACTGTGAGTTAAAATTCGTTATTCACAATGTGTAACAGCGAGTAAATCAGTTTAATCAAATTTAGAGATGCAAATATTTTCCTTGGAACTTAAAGTTTCCCTTGTTTGAATAACAGATCTGTAGGGAATGTTGAACCCGTTGTCAGATGGTTATAAATAAAAAACAGCAGTAATAAGTCATTTTGGTGATTTGATGAGAAACAACGTGCTTTCTGTAAAACAAAAAAGTGAAGCGTGTGAACTGTCTGTATGCGACAAAATCGATACCGGTAGCACATGTAAAATTGATTTAGTTGGTATTGGTGCTGTGATTTATTGCCCTGAAGCAGCTCTTCACGGTATTCAATCCAGTGGATGGCTTTTTATCTCTGTATACACAAATCCATTTGAAGCTTCTCACTGTAGCAGAACATTGGTCTCTCTCTAAAACGTTTACTCCCACACACTTCCCTCTGTCCCCAAAGTAACTATTCCTTGTTACCTCAGGGCGTGTCCTATCAACAATCTGTCATTTCAGTCAAGTTTTGCCATAAAGGTACTTTCCGTCAAATTGCGATTCGATTTTTTGTTACTTGTAGCCCAATTTGGACACGTGAAATCGAGAATAAACGGTGAGTTAAGTCGGAACAGCAGTGACTATGATTAAGGCTAATCAGTTTGGGATGTGACTCTTTTCTTCTTTAGTTCCATTTAAGAATGGAACAAACAAATTATACACTGAACTCGGAGGGCTAGTTGTTACAGTGAGTAATTTTATCTTACGAGATTGATTTAAGAGATTAGAATTTGTGATTTCTCTAGGAGGTGTGCTTCATCGATGAGGTTCCGATATGGCCAGGGCGGTTTCGACAGAATCCAGGCCCTGCCAGTTTTCGGTCACAGCCATTGCGCATGCGCAAGCGAAGCTTTCGCTCGATCCAGCACTGGCGCCCGTGCGGGGCATTCAAAACCTGCGCTCCGTTCACCGACTCGGAGAAAGGCATTGCCATTGTTGTAGGAACTGATGCTTGTGAACTGCTACCGCTTGTACAAAGAGAGAGCAGTTTCCAGCTTTTAAAACTGTACTTTCGGCATAGACAAGCAGCTGTTCTTTATTCACAGAAATCTCCAAGAACACTTGTACTAAATCAGCAGATGATGCGATGTCTGGAAGTTATAAACAAACCCTACAAAGTTTCAGGGTATATACTTTACGTCCAAGATAAAATTCCCAGACCGGAGACTACCTGCTGGTGGTCGGGACGTACCCTGCCGAAATTCCATAACCTACCTTGGCCTGGAAATCGATAGACGCTTCACATGACAAGCAACACATCACCAAAGGAGCTAACAAAGGTTGAGCCCTTCTGCCTCACTTGTACCTACTCCTGAAGAGTGAAAGACTCACTTTAAACTGCAAAATTCTTCTCTTTCGCCACCTCACACTTCCGGTCATCTCGGATGCTTCGGAAGTGTGGTCCATGACCCTCGTCACTACACTTGTTCGGAAACAGCGTGGCCAAAACAAAATTTTTCGTATCATCACAGGTACTGACAGGTACGTCCCCAATACACAGATAAGATAATTTTTAGGACAACCCACCATTTATTCCCTCATCAAGGATAAATCCATTAAACGGTACGAAAAAGCACAAACTTCGCCCCACTTCCTCATTCAAAATTTAGGACCTAGAAATTTCACATGAAAGCGCAAAATTAACCCTCACACTCTACTTTAGGGAGATATAACACCCACATACACTTATCACAAACAATTACACAAAAATAAATAAACATGGAAACACAAATTCCATCTTCAAGTTAATCGAAGCGTATTCTGAAGTCAGGCGGGCACAGCCCAGTAGCGTTTCTTCACCAAAAGGACACACATTGTCTCGTCGTCTGTTCTGACAGCAGAATTGTGCATTTCGTCGGCGATTCTTTGGAAAAAGGTGTACCTCCTTCTGCGCCCTGCTGTCGTAAATGAAGACTAAAACGCGGCAGCTTAAGGAAGTAGAAATGTCCTTGTACATCTACTAACGGTATTTCAAATCTGTCTTGGAAACTACTAAAAATGCGTATGGAAATTGGAAATTTGTGGTAAGGGCTATGGGACCAAACTGCTGAGGTCATCGGTCCCTAGCGTTCGCACTACTTAATCTAACTTAAACTAACGTACGCTAAAGACAACACACACATCCATGCCCGAGGGAGGACTCGAACCTCCAACGGGAGATAAATGTGTATGTATTTATCTATATAAGTTTTGTTTTATTCACCTCATACTTATATTTTTAGTTATCAGATCTGGAGCCAAAACTAAAATTGAAATCGTGTTTGATTCGAGGCAACTGGCGATGTTTTATGTGAGTAAATCAAACGCGTGTGGTAAAACAAACCTAACTCTAGTATTTGCAAAGACGAATCTAAAAAAAAAGTTAATATTTCTGCAGCAACTTGGGCCACCTTGGCCACACAAATGCAGCGCTTGCACATGTGTCTGCTGAATGACAATGAGCTAGTACCCAACTAACGGAAAGGGAGCATTTGTATTTTTCTAAACATATAATTTTTTGGTATGGCCAGTTTCGGGCGAACGAGGTTAACTTCAAATTTAAAATATGCAGAACAGAATAGCTATCACAAAATTTACGCCCGCCTGCTGATGCCGACGACAGCTATTCTACACTGCAGGATGGAGGAAGATCAGGAGTCAACGCCCATCGACGAGGTCATTGGAGTTCGAGCACAAGATCACACTGCGAAAGCAGGGAGAAGGAAATCGGCCGTGCCATTTGAAAGACCTATCCAGACATTCACCTCAAGCTGTTTGTGACAATCACGGCAAACCTAATTGTAGATGTCCTCTGTCTTTGCGTGAATGTGAGTGCTGCCTCTTACCTCTCTGGCACGTTGCAAATGGGTTAACTAAGTCTGAGGCACACATACGAAAAATTCAAAAGCGCGATTAAACGAAAACAAATGCTAATCCGAATCTTATAGGGCAGTCAGGAATCTATACACATTATGAAAAATATATGTATGTATGTTCCACATCTCCTCCTAAAATATTCGACCGATTTCAATCAATTTAATTTCTTCATTTGTGTGGCCGTAGTGTCCGTAGTTGCTTTATAATTCTGGAGGGTATTTCTGTTCTGTCGTTGCAACTACAAAAATGCGTGATTTTGCTTCATTGAGGTAAAGCATCATCAGTGGTCTGTAATTAAGTTATTTACATTTTGATTTGCTTTTAGATCGAAAAACAGTTCGTTAAGAACAGGTTGATTTGTACTTACGATGATTTTTCGCCTGATTTCTCGCCTACATCGCGAAATGCCGTCTGCTACCACATCGTTGTCTTTGTATGTTAGACACTGACAGTTTTGGTCTAATACCCTCAAGGATTTCATTCAAACTTAGTACGCAAATCAGTTATTGGCTGGAAAGAACCGCTGTGGGGGTAAGAACCAACTGTTTATCGAAGGAATGGGAAAGCGCGTAGTGACTTGCAACAAGCTCTATACATAATTTCAAATCTTTACAAAACTCTTTCTCGCTGACAATGTTCAAAAAATAATATACAGAAAAAATTTACCACTTACCACATTTTCGCTGTTTATTAAATAAAACTGGCGCACGAAGCACGAAGTTCTAGTTTATTACTTCTTTACTATTAATTGTACGCGCGACAAGTTTTTCAGATAGTATTCGCATGTACCACTGAAAGTACCAGCAAAATTATATCATTGTTCGACACATAATTCAGGAGATATGAAGTCATAAGCACAGTGATGCTAGAAAAACTGCCGCATCATGCACGACGTTTAAATTTATTATTCCTTTGCTGCCAGTTCCGTTCGCAACACAGTTCGCAGACAGTATCCAGGTATGCTTCTGAACTCACCTACGAAATTATATCATTGTACACACATGTTTCAGGAGATGCAACGTCATAAATACTGAGATTCGTGAAAGACTGCCGCATCTTGCATGATGTTTTAATTATTATTTCTTTCCTACTAATTCTATTCGCAATACATTTCACGGACTGTAGCCAAATAAACCGCTAGCTGTACCTGCAAAATTATGTCTTTGTACGACGGATAGTTGTGGAGATATGACGTTAGAAACATTGAGCTGCGAAACTGTAGGGCGAAATTCGTTAGAGAGACAGGTGAAATATGTGGGCAAATACGTGTGAAATACATGTGACGTCTGCATACGCGTGCAAAACCACGGACAAAAAACTTCTGCCAATCTCCTGTATCGAGTTGAACCCAATTTTGTACACATATTACTTACTGTCTGGAAAGAAAGACAGTGGTAGGTACTAATCAGCAGCCTTCTCTTGGGAGGGGGGGATTTAGAGAAGGGAGAGAGAAGGAAGGAGATGGAGGAGATGGACAGAGAGAGGGGGACGAAGGGATGGACAAAGAGAGGGAGGAGGAAGTGGAATTTGAGGAGGAGCAGGAGATGGGCAGAGAGGGAAGGAGCAGATGGACAGAGGGGGTGACGAAGGAGATGGACAGGGAGAAGGGCGAGCAGATTAACACAGGGTGGGAGAGCAGATTGAGAGAGAAATGAGCTATAGGAAATAGACAGAGAGAGGGGCAGAAGGAGACAGAGAGGTGGGGGGGGGGGGAGTATGGGGGATAGAGGGAGGGAAGGAGGAGATGGAGAGAGAAAGGGGGAAGTAGATGGACTAATAGAAGTCGAAATAAATACATACCCAGGCAACGCTGGGTGTTCAACTTGTGCCTTGTAAAGACACTGAACACACATGAGTTGTCCCAATACATTAGTGTCAAAATTATCAAATGGTAAGGGATCGTAAACAAAGTACTTTGGGATAAATAACTAACGGTCCGAAATGAATATTCAGTTTTTTATTGACATATTCAACGTACGCCATTTTGCATCAACTTAAGCTTATAGCACGTTTTCAGCGTGACACTCGCCAATCTCAGTGCCTACACCAGAACACAGATTTTGAATTCTCTCTCGAGTAACTCTGTCGAGAACAGTGGTCAGCTCTTGATGGTTTAAACCACCTACTTTCTCTTAACTGGCTATTCATGGTAATAAACTGTTTCCAATAAAAATGAAACCTATTGCAAAAAACTTGTTTGTAACTTCGTTTGGCTTTCTGGTACTATAACCGTTCGCACCATACAATGAACGTATATTTTCTGATCAAAGTTCACTACACTACGTAATGCGGAATTGACCACTAGATGTCACGAAAGGCGGACCCTTCAGTTTAAAGTAGGCGGAGAGTATTGTGTTGTCATTAGAGAAATAACGAGAGAATGGGTCGGTCACGAGAGATGAGTGACTTCGAATGTGGACTAGTCGCTGGATGTCACCTGAGTAACAGATTCATCACGGACATTTAAACTCTTATGTAGCGGTCCAAGTCAACTGCCGATGATGTGACTGTGGGTTGGAAACACGAAGGGACAGCCACAGGTAAACCAAACACACTTCATGAGAGGGCTCATAGAGCACTGCAGAGGATGTTTGAAAAAAAAGTCGCATGAAATCAACGGAAGGAATCACTTGTGAGTTCCAAACTGCTACCAGTAGTCCAGATAGAACAAGGACTGCGCACAGGGCCTTAAAAAGAGTGGGGTATGATGGTCGAGCACTCCTCGTGAGCCACACATTTCTGTAGTCAACACTTGAGGTGGTGTAAAGAGCGAGCCAATGGACAATGGATGGCTGGAAACGAGTGATGTCGAGTGATGGATCACGCTGTACTCTGTGACAATGTGATGGAAGGATTTGGGTTTGGCGAATGCGTGGAGAACGTTACCTGCCGTGATATGTCGTTCCAACAGTGACGACAAAGGAAATGGTGTTACAGTGATGGGGTGTTTCTCGTGGTTAGGATGTGGTCCCCTTATTCTTCTTAAGTAAACGCTAAATGCAGGAGGATACATATGAACTCATTTTACAGCAATGTGTACTGTATACACTAGAGAAACAGTTTGGAGACAATGAGTGATTGTATGAACATGACAATGCACCCTGTCATAAAACAACTCCTGTGAGGCAATGGTTTGTGGGCCGTAACATTAATGAAATTGATTATCCTGCCCAGAGGTCCGACCTAAACGTAATGAAACACCTCTGTGATGAGTGAGGACGTCGACTTCGCTTGAAACCCTAGGATAATTCTCTTGTTTCGGCTCTTGAATAAGAATGGACTGACATTCCTCCACAAACATCGCGTCACATCATTGAAATTGTCCCCAACAGAGTTCGAGCCGTCATGAAGGCAAAGGGTGGATATACTCCATATTAATGAACACTAATACTTTTAATTATAAATTAACACGAATACTTTTGAGCCGATAATGTATGTTCTCTCGACGACACGTTGCCACTGGAACACCGGTAAATACCTAGGCACAACACAGACGATTGTGTCTTATTTTAAAGGTAGTGCTATAGACTTCGATGCTGGCAGTTGTGAGCTCACAGAATTTGCCCATTCAAAACGTCTTACCGCCTGAAAGATTCATTTCCGACCATTAGTCGCTTATATCAGAGCACCTAATTTTTTTATCCTCTGCCGTGTGAGTGATTGTGATCCTAGCAGTTTGGGACAAGCTGGATATATTCAGTGGGCCTACAGCCAAAGGATAACGACTGCAAGCGTTTGGTATTTTATTCTGCAGCTACGATCGGTATGCTGTACAACTCAATGTTTTTGTTTTAGTGCACAAAAATTTATGTCAGTGGACGTCCTTACGGGCAGATTGATATTTTATTGTGTTGTAGTTAAAGTATTTGCTATTTTGAAGCTCTATATATTGAAATAGTTACGTGTTTCGTAAATAAAATACTCATCTGCTGGTGACACTGACTTACAGTTTCACAGAATTTCTAATCTACGTACGTGTTCTAAAATTCCAAGAAGACTAAAAGTAAACCAATGCTCCAATAAATCTTTGAAGAAAACAAAGTGTCCATGCAGTTGAAACATAAACTCATTGAATGTGATGCTATTGCTGTTAATGCTAATAAAGGAAACTCCAATGTTACTCTCCTTTTGTGTATCACTCTTATGACAGGTTTCAACTTGGGTATCTCCACTGTGTCCTGTTCTGGGCATCTTCCTTCATCTGTTTATATGTTAGTCCTCTTTAACGTCATCCATCATTCCAATTCACTTCCTACCTCTGCCTCTCATTTCTTCAACTTCTCCCTTTAGAGTTCTTTATCGTAGACAATTTCTGCACAGCATGTGTCCCAGCCAAGACTTTTTCATCTTTCTGAAAATTTCCGGTTGTCTCTTTCTTTCCCCTGTTTTCTTCATTACTGCTTCAGTCTTAAGTTTGTCAGTCACCTTAAGGATTCTTCTCCAAATCCATACTTCAAAACTTGTAAAAAATCTTTCTTGTTTCGTTTTAACTGTCCTTGGACAATTGCTTTATACTCCAGACATAACATCTAGCAAACCTTTCCCTCAGCTTCATTGGAATTCTCCTAGACGTTAATAATTGCTTCATCTTTTCAATGCTCTCTTTCCCGTAGATATCCTCATCCTTATTTCTGCTGTACAGCTTCCATTCCATGCCATTAAACTTCCCAGGCACTTGTTCTACCTTTTTTACGTCTAGGAATACATTAACTGGAGCTTCCTTCTTGATTATTGCCATCACTTTTGTCTTTCCTATTTTTGTCCTCATTCCATTCCATACTCCTTGCCAGTTCTTGCAACACTCTTAAGCATCTTCTGTAGCTCCTCTCCTGATTCCACCAGCACTGTTTAATCATCCACGTCTTTTATAGCTTTTATCGTTTCCCTCCGACGACAATACCTCTATGGCCGTAACTATCAATTATTCTACATGTATGTTGAGTAGCTTCGGTGACAGTGAGCATCTTTGCGTTACACCACATCCAATGTTCATTTCTTTCGTCTTCTCATTCTCTATTCTGTCACTTTTTTCCCACTGTTATACTTTATATAAATGATTGAATTTCTAAAAATCTTAATTTTTTCTCAGAAGACAGTATTACTGAACTGAACCATGACCTAACCACAAAGTTCAAATGAAATAAAAATCAAATAAAGAAAATGTTTAACCAATGTAACTTCCTTCTATGTAATAAACAAGTTAAAAGGTGCACAGTAATAAACCACACTGTCCCCAAACTCTGAGAAGAACCAAATATCCACAAACCTAACTCCCCAGTTGGACTGATAGTTAACGCCAAGAATACACCAGCATAAAAAATTTCCCAACTATTAAATAATATCTTCAGAGAATTTCATGCGCACAATGTAACAACTCTCATCAGTGGTACAAAAGTCCCCTCATTTGATATTATTAACCTATTCACAAATGTATCTGGGAAAGAGTCAATTTAAATTATTAGAAAAATCCCTATCAAACATAAAAACACAATCGTACCAGAGATTTTGGAGTTGGTCGATCTGCATTAACTAGTACTGATGATAAAATCTACAAACAGAAAGAAGGCTTAGCTGTGGGGAACAACATGTCAAGCCTCTTGGCTGACATATTCATGAACTACTTAGAAAATGAATTTTTTGAGGGGGAAAAATAAACCCCTTGAAAAAATTGTTTATTACAACACATATGTAGATAACGTTCTATCTCATCTGATGGCGCAAAAGATGAACTTGACAAATAATTAGTATTCAGTAAAATCAATTCACAAACTGTCCAACAAAATACAGGCCAACATCAGCAAGTTAACAGAAGCACTACAGGAGAAACAACTGACGGAACACACATCTTGGCAAGCATTCCATATTTAGGCACAGTATCACAAGAAATCGTTAGCTTATTTAGAAATATCAAAATAAAATATATTCCTCCACAAACCACAAACTTGGTCACCACTTGCTTCATACTGTAAATAGAAACACTCCAATAACAGAACACAGAGGAATATGTAAATTACAGTGTAAGAGTTGCCCTCCGTGCTTCATATGCAAAACAAGAAGAACTTCCAATACATTATACAAAGAACACACTGATGTTTTCAGATTCAATCACTTTGACAGATTCTCGATAATTAACCACATGTTCCTTAACAGGCACAGACTGAGACATCCACAACAGCCTAACCGTATTCCACATAGAAAATAATGGTAGAAAACTTGATGTACTAGAACAAGTAGAAATAGTGTTACACAAAGAAAAATCTTCCGAAAACAAGTTGAATGAACAGAGTTTAACAGCTACAGTTTTTTTAGCAGTGTCAAAAGTTTACTTTCCATTAAAAAACAATTCTTAATATTGGAATCTTTTAATAAGATATGATCATGACTGATATCTATACAAATCATTGTTTTACAAACATCTCTTTACAATTAATAACGTAACGTCTCTGTACCATCTTAGAAATAACTATTTCTTTACATATGTAGAAAGACAGCATCTTTACATCTGATATTCTTTTACTTCTTCTGAATTGTGTTTGCGAATGCGATGTAGGACGAAATGTGTATGAATGTGTATTAATATGTTTATTTATATTTTCTTAAGGAAACACTGCTGGAAGCCGTAAGTAATTTTTCGGCGTAGTCTTAGTATTGTAAAAATTGACGTCACAATGTGCCACTTTGTAATATATTTATGTAACCTTAAAAGGAATAGTATTAACCTAAAGTCGAAAAAGGATATAGACTGTTCAGGCCCCTGAGGATGAGCCCCATAGCTCAAAAGGCATCCCTTACTGAAATAAAATCACGATTTATGACTGAAGTTGTTTTTAGTTTTATAAATGTTTGTATTTGGTTATACACACGTCGCTGTTCATATGAGATTTCATTGTAATTTGTCAGTTACATCGTATGGTGGATCTTAATTTCGTGGTGAAGTTCGTTCGTCCAAGAACTTGAATCGTATAAAATGATGTGATTCAGTCTCATTCACATTCAGACAAAAATATCGGCGTAACTCTAAAGAAACAATAAAAGCTTTTCCAAAACTCGCATGATGGAGATAACAGGAAAGAAATAAGAAGTGAGGTTTCACTTCGTAAATTTTATTTCCTAGCGTTTCCTTTCTAGGCAACTCGTACAGTTTCCGGAAGTAACGACACTAGAAATGGACGATGTGGGAATGAAGAGGAATGTGCAATGGAAGACATGTCGGAGGGGCGTTGACTATGATTGCTAAATCTTCACGTGTGTTTGTAAAAGAAAATTGTGGTGAAGACCAAGATTTGCAGGATAAAGAGTCAATAAATTCAGAATTCAGCAATTTATTGCTAGAAACTTTGTTTCTCATAACCGTGTGTCAGGTTAGTTCCCGAGCCTGGACTCTAGCCTTTCAAGGACAAAAATTTAGAGGAGATAGGAAGGGGGACTAAGGTAGTGATAAGTAAGGTTTTAGGCTGATCGTGAAGTGTAGCTGGACAGCTAAAGCGATATGAGCATTGCCCGTGGGTGGTTAGGGTCAGAGTTGGCAATATAGTCCGAAAAGTAGTCTTAATTTTTTATGAAGTTTCTGAGCACCATACACTGCAGTGGAGTTTGGAATATTGATTGTAGAATTGTTTGCTCGTTTGTAAGGACCAAAATTTGTAAAATTTTGTAACTATTCAAATCATTACAAGTAACGCAGGTGAATGTCAAATACAGGAACTATCTATGTTTTGGAACTTTGAGATAGGTAACTTACTGTCTACAACCTCAGTTTTATTGGAGCCTAACTAGGTAATACGATATACATAAATACAATTTTTCAAATGTACCTAATGCGGAATGGAAGGTCTATCGACCTTTCAATGGGGTCATGTTACTAGAACACCGCCACCTGGTCGGAACGAATGTAAGAAAGCTCATTTAAAACGATTTGCACCGAGATTAAGAAAAGTAGTGCCACACAAGCTACGTCACAAACCAATATAATTCTGGATCTCTGTGAACCTGCTACAGGAATATCGAACAGTATGCCGTAGAAGTCTAGATTATTGTAACTAGTGTATAAAACAATATAACATGAGACGAATATTGTCTGCATAGTATCGAGAATGCTCGTGTACTTTCTCCAAAATCAGTAGGCAGTCATCGCAAGCGCACCTTGCGCCACAGTACCATTACGACGAGAGCAGACGTCACTAGTCGAGTTTTCTTCAACTCTGGAGTCTCTGCGTTAACAATACTGCCCGGATTATAAGTGCTCAGTCTACAGTAACAAAAATATTGTCATTCTATAATTAAGATTAGACTACTTTCAGTTAAATTAATTAGGAAATCAATATGATTAAATTAATAAAGTAATTTACACCAGCATAGATCCTTTGTATTAAAAGAAGATTATGTAACTCCACAGGACTCGAGCTAGCTACGAACGCTTGCGCAATATATGTGTGCAAGGCTAGGTCGCTTGATCATATCAGTCATTTCGATACGCAGGTTAACGCAACCGGATAGGCAGCGTGGTTTCTACACACTCTCTTTATTTCACCATTTTCTGTTACTGGTGTCCTCTCTAGCACCCCTTGCATCATTTCACAACTGCAGTACCAGATCACGATCAGCAACAGTAAATCCTTCTCCATCCCCTTCTGTATTCCATCCAAACGACTGTGGAACAAATTACAATGTAACCTACGACTTTTCCAAAACCACTCTGCGTTCAAGAGGAGATTAAAGCTTAATCTTATATCATCGTCGTAACTTCCCTCTGGGCATAATCCAGCTATTTGCTTTTGTCCAACAGGGAGCCAGTACCTCTGTCACATTGTAAACTATCTATACACATCTCATGCCTTTCTATTCCTAGTTTCTTCCTTCCATCTCATCTGTTACTCTTACACTGCTATTTCTCGCTCTTTCTCTGGGCAGTCAACTTTTCATCTGCTTTGACTCCCATTACTGTTGTCATAGGTATCTGACAAGAATGTAATTAGGAAACTATTAAACGTTAATAACATTGACTTTTTTAAAATCTGAGTTATTTATTATATTATTATTATTATTATTATTATTATTATATATTGGACATGCACTACACACACCGTAATGTTTTCTCACTAGGGAAGTCTGGTTAGATGCGAGAGAGAGCCTAAAGGCCATAATCCTGCGAGTTGAAGTAAATGCATAAATAAATAAATGAGAGTAAATCGCAGTTTGTGAGAGAAAGACAGAATCTACCACATTTTCGAAGGACTAGAACAAAATAAATGGTCATGAAAGAATAAACAAAAGAAAGATAAAACAGGCTTTTATAATTATTGCTTTTCAAGTATACTATACAATGTGTCGGTTCACTGTTCTATACACTCTTCTACACTGGTGTTACTGTCGTCCACACTGTACTAGCTTAAATGTCTCACAGATCACTCGTGGGTAAGAGAAAATAGTGTATAAATCAGATCTTCGGAGGCTATGTTAAGCAATGTGAGATATTTTCTTCTTCCCAGAGGTTACCAATACTTTACCGAATCAGGGAATTTTCAATTTTTTTCGTTCCATACGCCCATGGGCCGCGATATTTGGGTAGGCTCTTTGACTGAATGCATTCTGAGATGTAAATAGAGCGCCAGGTCACTAACTACCGAAAATAAACGTGGCAAACCATTTAAAAATCATTTCCTCTTCCTAATACACCAGTTTCGTATACAACTTGCAGAGCCTATCGCCCATTTTCAGATTCTATTGTCTTGATAGAAGGTATTTAACACCCTACGTAATATGATCACACCTCAAGTAGTAAAAGAATAACGAAGCTGAGCGACTACAGACAACAGCTGTTAGGGTACAATCATTTCAAAGTAAAATATTTCTTAATAGGTTCATGCTAAGCTAATGAATGACTTTCGACCACCGGCCCGTGTGGCCGTGCGGTTCTAGGAGCTTCAGTCTGGAACCGCGTGACCGCTACGGTCGGAGGTTCGAATCCTGCCTCGGGCGTGGATGTGTGTGATGTCCTTAGGTTAGTTAGGTTTAAGTAGTTCTAAGTTCTAGGGGACTGATGAACACAGATGTTAAATCCCATAGTGCTCAGAGTCATTTGAACCTTTTTTTTTTCTTTCGACCTCACGTTGTGTCAAAGTCCTATTGTAACGATTAGGTGCTCAAGCGTGTTCGGTCCAAGAATTTTTTGTTTGCTTTGTTTTACTCTTATCTTAGCTTTCTCTTGTACCAACGCTTGTCTATGTTCGAAGTGGCAAAGTGCACCATAGTTCGGATTCCACGACTAATGCTAGGATCATACGTGACTGGCTGGATACTGCGATTCAGCGGTCGGAGGAAGGAAAGCGCACGCCATCTCCAAGGGCTCGTAAATCACGGAATTGTTCAAACCAGCCTAAGGATGGTGTCTGATTTACTTATTAAAGTAGTGGAAGAAAAATAGGATAAATAAAACACCGGAATATCTTTTCCGCATATTATTACCGAGATTAGCAATGGAATATGTGCATCAGCATCTGTATTCCCAATACAGTTTCTGTTCTTTTATGTTCACCCCAGGCGTTGGTCGTGTGTTAGATATATTTTTGTAGATGATGAAACTCTGTGACTGTTGCACTAAGGCAATGGACATTGATGAAATCAGCTATTAGTCACGTTGCTCTATTAGCCTCTAATTATTACTCCACTAGCGATTTCGATCCGATTAGGCACATCATATGAAAACCTATTTGAGAATGGGTGCAGATTGTTTTCTTGTATAGTTCGTATCATTCAGCATTGGAATCGTTTGTCTTTGGCGAATGGAAATCGGCAAACGTGTATGGAATTTTAATAGCTCTTAGATGTCCCTGTAACCGTATAAATGAAGTGAATACATTCACGGCTATGTGTTTGATGTTGAAATTGTTGCGGAGGTACAACTGGAGGTGAATCTTATTACATTACGCAATGTATTAAAGTCTTAAGATATTTTGCAATGTTAAATTGATTTTCATCACGCTGCAGTTCATCATTACAGTGTACATCACTGTCGGATAATACTGGAGAGAATTTTGTTGCGGCTGTTTTTGTGGTTTTAGGTACAGATATCGTAGTCAGTGCTGTAGCTGGCTACGACAGCGGAAGTCCCGGAGTCGATTTCCAGTGACCATCCCAGAGTTTTACGTAGTGAAAAGGTTTGGAGCGGGTTCCGATGGAAAACTGCACGATAAAATAATTTAATGAGCTGCCTGTATGGCAGGAT
The DNA here is from genome assembly GCF_021461395.2 of Schistocerca americana. NCBI lineage: Eukaryota > Metazoa > Arthropoda > Insecta > Orthoptera > Acrididae > Schistocerca > Schistocerca americana. Next base: position 421,729,031 of record NC_060121.1, on the reverse strand, counting down.
CAAAGGCTACTAAAAGAGTAGGCGAGAGCACACACTATGCTCTAGCAATAAATTTGCATAGGGCCATCTAAATTGCCACAGAAGAGACAGGGAGATATGACACCAGTTGAAAACGTGGTGCTAGGAGGAAAAGACAAATTATAGAATCATATTCAAAGGATACATATTGAAAGGTTACATGGAAACGCGTTCCATTGTGGACCATCAGAATGTCGACAGACAAAAGATGTACGAAGCATATATAGGATTAAAGTCACTGATTGAAGAAGATGATGATAATTATGATGCTGAAGAAAAAGTTGTGCAAGAAGACCGCTGCCAGATTTCCATATAAAAACGGCACATAAACGTTTTCAACGTCAGGTACAGAACTGTGTATGTTTTCTCTGTATTTATACCATTTCAGTTTCATGTAAACTATAGTAATACAGCATATACAAAGATTTAGGGGTGGGAACCAGACAAATTGCCCTTGTCCTTAATCTTTACATTCCAATTTTCGGCTCATTAAATCATCGTACACTAAGAAAATAGCCAATTCGTAATAAAAAAAATGCTAGTAGAACAGCGAATATTTTTTTCACCCTTAAATAAGACAAATGTTGTACCTAGAAATCACGAAAGTGGCCATTACGTCGATAACTGACGATTTTAGTGAATTTCTCGTTTTGCAGTTGGCAAAAACAGGAGATTACAACCCCTTATAGTACGTGTTATATACAAGAAATATCAGTAACCTTCATGGTACTGGATCAGTAAATAAAAAGTAAATCAAAAAGCGACTGGTTTTTTCTCTTATTCAAAGCGTACTACTGCAGTGGATCTGTTATACACGATTTCTAAAATCAAAGTAGAAGCAGCAGCTTCAGTAACAAAGATGCGTTAAAGAACAAGCCAACGGCTGGTCCCCTGTGTCGTACGTATGTTGCCACTGACTAATAGGACACGCGTATCAGTGTATTTTGTTTCGTGCTTATTGCTTTACGCACAGCTTCGCAATATTTGTCGTCCAGCTGGAATATTTCCAGAACGTTATCTCACAAGTAATTGACACTTTGATATAAGCGGTCAGCTCATCGAAGCATGAACTGTGACTTATGAGCCAACGCTGTTAACCTGGTCGCAGACCCGTCTTTCCATTTTGATTAATCACGAACGTACGCACCGCCGAGTGTCTGGAAATTCGGTAAACGTTACGGGCACAGAGGACGTTCTTGACAAACGTCTCTCTTCTATCCTTGCCCGAGGGTACGCTAACAGATAACTGCAAATTTTTGTGCCTTTCTGAAGGATGGGACGAGAAGCGAGTAATGAGGCGTTCTTGCTATTCAATAACATCGACTGATACGTACGCTATTATTAGAAAACAAACGATAGGATATCTTGTGTGTCCCGTCCTCTGCGAAGTGTGCCAAGAGCTCGGCTGTGGTTTCTTTCGAGTACAGTAGCCTTTCCTAGTTGGAAGGAGCCATGACTATGGCCGGAACATTCAAGCAGACGCTCCCAATAAATGAGCAACCTTGCACGAAATGTAGGCCAATGACTATCTGACGGACGTTATTTGGCAGTACTGTCATGACACACGTGTCAGCAATATAGTAGCGATTGAGTAACGGGTTACTAAAAAGACTATACGAATTTTTCATGTAGTAACTGTGACAGAGTTAGATAAAATATACAGATGGAAACATGAGAGAGGATGATTGCTATCTGTTATTAAAATTTGTCACCAGAAACATTAATTTTTATTATTACTCAAAAAATTTTGGTGGGTAATTATTGAAATAGTAACCAGGACAACAGTTATTAACATTCTCTCTCTTTTCCTCTTTTTTTCATATTTTATTCCATACTCAACTTACAGTGCCAGCAGTTGTTTAACTTTTTCTTTTCAGCTAAATTCTAGGGAGCTGAAACCGTGAAAAAGGGATTTACGAAATACGAGTGACAACAGACAAATTTTTTTTAATTTTCGTTCCATAGCCGAAGCTAGTGCGATTGTCTGAAGCCCAGTTCTATGTACAACTGAATTAACGTCAGTTCCAAGCGAGTTAGGTCATGAGAGTTCACAGTTGGGACCTTCTGCGAGAAGGTTTTCAGTACCGGAATTTTACGGTTAACCAAGAGAAACCTGTCGAAAACACTGGTCGTATGTGGGGGATTATGACTATTTTTAATTTATGGAACTAGAATCTTAGGAAAAAAATTCACTTCGGTTTATCAAAGCAACAAAATGTAAAAAGAAAAGGAATGAGACTCGTTCTAGAGTTGTATTTCTTTCCTTTCGTCTACAAGTTTCCTACGTATTGAAATTCACCATATTCTCTGAACTATACAGTACATTGAAAGAGTGATTTCTGTACGTTGCAGTACAGAAAGTACGCATGAGATGGCTGCAACTAAACACCTTTAATAAACATGCCTATTCTACCAGCTGCGCGGCTTCAGATATCACCATTGATAGAACTCTGTTTGTGAGTATTGCTTACACGACAAATTATTTACAGTGATAAGCCAAGTGTGAAGCTTACTGTTCTATAGTGGCTCTGATCTGAACCACACATGATGGACTGGAGTTGTTTCTTAGAGTCTTGCTGATGCTTTTGTGTTTTCGACTGTCTGTGGACGCCAGTAAATCACTTATTTTTAGTCAGAGTGATAAAAATTTTGCATGATTTGTTAGTTGCGTATCTTGCTGCAGAGCTGCATGCGGCAATCACTAACGTTTTCCTCGTACTCTTTCGCACTTCTAGGTATTGTAAATAACGATAACATCGGTTGCGGTCGTATGCTCCGTCATTTTGTTTGCGGTCGTTAGCCTCGATATGGAAGTCAAATGAAACAGAGCAAATAGACTGAACGATAAAATGAGAATTCGATTGACACCTTACACACACACGAAACTGTAAAACTAACCAACATTAATGGTCAAACGAAAGAAATCAACGGCAAATAAGAAGAGAAAGTCCATAAAATTTGGAATATTTGGCGTGTACTGACATTTAACAACTAGCTAAATTGTAGAATAAAAACATTTCGGTAAACTTGGGAAAAATAGCATACAGAAGAAGTAACACATAGTAAAAAAACGATTAAGTACATCGGGTGCATCCTAAGCATAATTTTAGCGAAGTAAGCATACTTCAGTTAACCTACAGTAACTGGAAATAGATGTAAATGGGAGAAGTGTAAAATGTTCAGGTTGAAAACACGCATCCCACTGTTGTGAAACACATCGTGACAGACACTTGCCAGCTAAAGAAAATGACTTACAGACCTCCAAGATTTCAAGTTCAGGAATCACTAGTATCAAACGGTAACAGTATACGAAAAATACCAAGGCATGGTAGCAATTACGCAGAGAAAAAGCTCATCAATGAACAAAACCACTTTGGTAAGGAACATTGCTAAACATCCTACGCGGCTGTCAAGCGACATTCAGTAACAGTCCCTTTGTCTGTCTGTCTGTCTGTCTCTCTAATGGCTCTGAGCACTATGGGACTCAACTTCTGAGGTCATTAGTCCCCCAGAACTTAGAACTACTTAAACGTAACTAACCTAAGGACATCACACACATCCATGCCCGAGGCAGGATTCGAACCTGCGACCGTAACCGTCTCGCGGTTCCAAACTGCAGCGCCCAGAACCGCGCGGCCACTTCGGCCGGCGTCTGTCTCTCTCTCTCTCTCTCTCTCTCTCTCTCTCTATCTGTCTCTCTCCCCTTCTTCACCCACCTGCCCCCCCCCTCCATCAACCACGCCCCTCCAACACACATGCCAACACGGCATTTTAAGCAAATTTCACGGCCGAGGATGACAAACAAAATGACAGAACAGATGTCTGCCAACTACACGGTAGTATCAAAGTGTCATCACATGACTCCGTAAATCATTTATCAAATTCGTAGGAGCCATATCGAACAAGATTGAAACGATAGTGATGTGCACTGGATCTCCACAGCACCACGCGCAGCCAACCTTGTCAAAAAGTTTTCCATAGTGGTCTAATTTTACTTATCTCCACAAATCTTAAAATGCAGAAGCAGCAAGAAGACTTTGAAAAATAGCAAACGGTTCAAATGGCTCTAAGCACTATGGGACTTAACATCTGAGGTCATCAGTCCCCTAGAACTTACAACTACTTAAACCTAACTAACCTAAAGACATCAAAACATCCATGCCCGAGGCAGGATTCGAACCTGCGACCGTAGCAGTCGCGCGGTTCCGGACTGAAACCCCTAGAACCGCTCGGCCACCGCAGCCGGCGAAAATAGCAAAAATTCCATCTCTTGTAGATCAGAGCAGCGAGATGCAGATATTTTTAACCCTCTTTGTTAACTGTCTTGAGCAGCAATGGGTCATGAGCTGTGTGAGTGATTAAGTATACAAGGGTTCCATTTCTCTTAATCACCATAAAACGCTTTTTGTCCAGAAGCAAAATAAAAAAATTATGACGCAGATGTTGTTTGGATACCAAGGGAACATTAACCAGAGTGTTTGCCTTTCTGGTAACTTTGTTCGTTACGGAGACATAAACAGCAGAACACTTTTCGTATGAGGGCCTGCTGAAAAGTGATGCCTCCGAATTTTTTTATGTGAAACATCTTAAAACGTTTTAAATAAAACAAACCTTATTACCATTCTAAATCTTCATTCTTCATATCTACAAACTTATTTCTCAACATAGTCACCCTGGCGATGAACACATTTCTTCCAACAAGAGGCCAGATTGTTGATAACATCACTGTACAACTTTGACTTTGCTGCCGGAGCCACAACATTACGTCTGCTTGCACCGCTTAATCACTATATTTCTGGAAGATATTCTTTAAGTTTTAAAAACATATGAAAATTGGTTGGGGCCAAGTCGGCACTGTATGCAGGACAATCGATGACAGTGAAACCAGGATGTCGTATTGTTGCAGACGTCGCAGTATTGAGTGCAAGTCTGAATACGTTTGAAGTGTTGTTACTTATTTTCCGAAACCATTTTATTAGTGGCACTAGTTGTTCCAGTCATTTTAGTAGCAGCTAATTAAAAAGGCAAACTCAACCTCTCGCTCACATATTGCGAGAGACTATTTGAATTGTTCATGTACGTTCGGAGTATCAATCTCGGCAAAATCTGAAACCCAGATAGATCAGCTAAATGATCAAAATACTCTCAATCCCACAAAGCGGAAATGGAAGTCACGGTTGACTCGGGAAATAATCGATCTCCGGAAACTTTTAACCCTTTTTTTCAGTAATCCATTTCCTCTGCTCAAGACCTGTTCAAAAATATATCTCAGTGTATCATTCACGTAAACATTATCGTTACTAGAAACGTGACAAAAAATTGACTGACTCTCACATACTAACACATAGTGGATGTACCGTAGTCGTCCACTCGCTGAAGTTGACAGTAAACAAACGGAAACAATAAATATGCACACCGTTTTTTCAGTCAGTCGTTTTTGGTTGAAGGTTTGTGAGAATACAATACACATCAAAGATAAGGTAGAAGTGCTGCTCATCTATGGAAAATTTAACTTAGCAGAAGAGTAATTGCAATAGTGTTTCCGTATTCACAAAAAAGGTAAATATATTGGAGCACTGTAGTGCTTTTAAACGTTATGTTATGTACAGTAATGGCAGTCCTTTATTAAAAAGTGCAGCATCATTAGTTTACTTTTATTGTGGTTGAAGGTAGGCATACTGCTATTCAAGTAGAGAAACTCTGCACAGAGCGGTATCCGACAATAACCGACGTTCCCGACGGATCTTTTCTCGTCATGCGGCGATTCAGGAAACAAAGTTTGAACTCAGGGCAACGTAATGGTAGTAGAAATCGCACAGACTAAGCTACGAAGTTACCGCTCTCCCTTCTGTTGCAAAAACATATTATTTAAAAGTACTGCAGTAGTGTACTGCTCATACCCATAATGCAAATGAGAAAACGTTACTTAATTTAATCCACTGCTATCATTCTTGCTTCCGTGGCTTTATTGCCTTCGTAAAATAAAAGACAAACATCTTTCAATCACAAATCGTGATTTTATATCAATGCACGATATCCTGGATGTTCATCTTCAGATGTCTGATCAGTCTATATCATTTTTAGAATCCAGGTATACCTTCGTACTGTTAATAGGACAAGTAGTAATCTAAATTCGAGGAACGCGTAGACTGATCAAATACATGCAGATCAGATGACCCCCCCCCCCCCCTCCCATCCCCAGGGCCATAAGAAAACATTATTGCAGTTACTGTTCCGCTAACTTACATTTTCCACAGAGTTGCTTTTTCCACGGAGTGAGTGTGATTACTACATCCTCCTCGTTGATGTACACTGTACTCAAACTTTGCCCTGTAGGCGCTTGACTGAATAACCATGGTGTATTTCCCTTGGATTTCCATTTGTTTACAGTCAACTTCAGCAAGTGGACTAATACGTACCTCCGCTATGTGCTAGTACATGAGCGCCAAAATCAGTTTCCAATAACGTCTTGTTTACGTGAGTGGTACTCTGTGGCTGTGATACGTTTGTGAACTTGTCTTGATGAGAGGAAGTGGATTACAGAGCAAAAAATAGAGGGTTGTACGTCTTTACGAAATACATACTGCTGTTTAAACCTTCGTAACGAACAAAGTTACGAAAGGCAGACATGCTGGTTAACGCTCCCCTTGTAGCTGAATAACATTTTGCTAGATACATTTTTATTTCATTTTGCTCCTGTGCAAAAAGTCTTTTGGGATGGTAGAACACTCGGCATGCAACCGCAAACAATAGCGGCACTAGACATACGCACATAGGTACAGGCAAAGTAACTTTTACGTCTGTCGATCTCGTTCCGTTAAGAAAGACATATTGAGTTCTATCGGCTAGAAAGGCCAGAATTCAAAGCTATTCCGATATTCCGTAAGCTCGTATTTTGCTCACCAAGAGACAGTGCGAAGCAGTTTCGCACGCCTTCCAGAAGTAAAGGAAAACGGTACCAACATGGACGCCGTTATCTAACGTCTTATAGTCTCCAGGATCAACAGAGAGAGACGAGTTTCGTAAAAATCCATGTTCGCAGAAACCCACAGTGGATAATGCCGTTCACCGAAAATGTAAAGTTGTGCGAACATAAAACGTGTTACATAATTCTATAACAGATTGTCCTCAGAGAATTAGCACTGCGGTTAGGTACGTAATAGATGTCAAAGTTGTTTGATAAATCTTTTATAAGGGTAGGACCATGCTCTAACTTTCATGAAAAAGTAATAAAAGTGCCCCAGTACCTGAGAAAGATGTTACAAAACGTCTTTTATAAAAGATATCTGACAAAGAAATTTTATGGTGTGATACGGACTTAACGTTCCTACTTATCTTGAAGATTGGAATGACCTGTAAATGTATAGATGATTTTTATCCGATTACGCACAGCCAGAACTTCTTGACACTTTTCATTAGATCCGCAGGCTTTTCAATTCACTGCTCGTCTGAACGGTTCTCCCCTCACGTTAACTTTGGTTTCATTTAACTTTTGCTTGTTAGCAATGGTTCGACTTCGTTTAAACCTGTGATGAAGTTCTCGTCGCTTTCGTAGGAACTTTCTAACAAACGACGGAGAGCCTGTCCCATCTCTAGCTGATGATTAGTCGTATGTGCCTCATTCCTCACAACTTTTCCCGGCATAAGTATTTCTATTGCGTGCTGCACAATGGCTCTTTAATTATATGCATTAATAATCCACATTTTTTAACACCATACATTCGTGTTTCATAAGTACTGCTTCGCTTTCGCATAATGTGTTTCTTGTCGCACCTATTAATTATAAATATTTTCTTAACTTCCTTAACATAAATGTTTAACACCTGAGTAACTGACGCAATAACAGCTTTCTCGGTGTTGCTTCCATTTAGATACACAGCTCTTCCGACATCGTGCAGTGACTGTCTGCTGCACTTAAATCCTTGACATCCCCATTTTATTTGAAGACTTTCATGGAGGCGAATAAAAGTACTCACCCGCTATAACCAAACTGCCAAACAGACGCTCTAGTCATTCGCGTGTTGTGGAGCTAAGCGTGAGTAGACTCTCCTGAAATCAGACGAGAAAATCTGTTAGCAATTCTGCACTTACTGTCTACCATACTTCATACATAACCTACTGTAATAGAGTGCAATCCATAGAGAGTTACAGTCTTAAGTTAGGCGTCGTCGAGTTGCGCATCACCATTGTACAATAGCAAAAGTTCTTTATTCACAAAATTTCTTTCCTACTAATAGCTGTGTTCCTGTCGGTCATATATACAAACGTGATTTTGGGGCCAATAAAGTCCATATTCAGGTCCGTTGGCAGACGCTATTAAATCATCGAAATCGCAACTACTTACTCAGAAACATGATCACATTTAGTTCATAGTATGTACCATTCAGAGATTAGGTATGCTGTTAGCATGAATCACATAACCCCTTAATACGGAAGAAGTTGATACCTGAATAATCGTATGGGAAATTCTCGTTATTTCGACTCGAACAACTGCAGGAATCAGTTATGTTAAAACGAAACCTCACGGATAGAATTACAGAACCTGTCTTGACAAAAAAATTATTCCTCTTTCTGTCCCAATCAGATTTGACGCGCTCTTGTTTCCAACGCCACTGCTAGGAAGCGGGCGGTTGTATAGTTTCGCGCCATGTTTAACGCGAACCTGCTTCGCTGTCAGCGGCGTGTCTCATCATAAACGTCAAGTCGGTATATACGATCGTGCATTTGCATGTCGTTTTCATCACTCATTGCCCATGGACGTATTTAATTTATGCTGATTATCTCCCAGGAATCGTGTGTGGCAGGAATTAAGATACGTGAAGTACTGTGGTTTCCAGTTTGCAGACTCAAAGGATATTGGGAGAGCTGTAGGAAGTTTGAAGCTCCGGATTGGAGTCCCACAGGAGCTAGCCGATTAAACCCCGAGTTGTTTTAGTGCGATATTTCATCACGAACTCTTAACATAAGGAAAAATGGGTTCAGTGCAGCATGCCCTTTATGGAATGATATGACGTCAAGTTAAACGTAGCAGTCTCGTAAAAAGTTTTAAATATTAGACAGCAGGCCACAACTAAGTTAAAGTCTTTAAATATTCCTTATTAATTTATCTAACTTATCTTTTATTTTAGTTGAGTTGTACGATACATTTCTTTTCCTCTCAATTCGATACAGTATCTCTTCATCAATTGTCTGATTTACACATTTGATCTTTGGCATTCTTCTGCAACACTATAGCTCTAAAATTTTTATTCTTTTGTGACTGTATCTTTACTCGCCTACGTTCCACTTCTATGCAACGCATTTGATCGGACATGAGTGGTAAAGTGGCAGTCGTTACAGATGTCAGAACAACGACTTTTTAGTGCAGGAAGGACAGAAAGAAATTAACTTTTACAAGAATAATGCAACCGTGCAAATAACTTTAAGTCGGACCAGATTTTTTCGATCCAGTTACAGTTAAGTCGATGAATGAATAGTCGAGGTCGGGGGGGGGGGGGGGGGGTAGAATTAAGGAAATACTCATTTATATGATGAATTGTATACGCCATAAGTAGTTCGCAAAACCTGCCTCTCTGTATCCCATGTGACCACTAGTACTAAATACGGAAGGATTAAGATTTAGCATCTTACTTCTGTGGAGAAGACATGGAAGAAGGAGGAGCTGCCACATTCATCAGAAATTATCGTCGATTTAAGAACAATAATACACAAATTTTTATCAAATCAGCATCCTAGGCAGTTCACCTGCTTCCATCCAAATCATATTACCCCATCGCCTAAGCGTGTTATTCACTAATTCATCAACTACAGTCGGACCCAGTTTCCAGTATACTGTACTGCCGTTGAATTTATCGATTTAGTACCAACTCAGATCTGTATTTGAAACGCACATAACGCAGCTAATCGTCTGTTCGGTATACACACTGTGAAATCCACTGAAGCGCCAAAGAAACTGGTATAGGCATGCGTATTTAAATACAGACATACGTAATGAAGCAGAGTACGGCGCTGCGGTCAGCAACGCCTATGTACACAAAAAGTGGCTGGTGCAGTTGTTAGATCGGTTACTGCTGTTACAATGGCAGGTTATCAAGATTTAAGTGAGTCTGAACGTGGTATTGTAGTCGGCGCACGAGAGATGGGACACAGCATCTCCGAAGTAGCGATGAAGCGAGGATTTTCCCGTACGACTATTTCATGAGTGTACCGTGAATATCAGGAACCCGGTAAAACATCAAATCTTCGACATCGCTGCGGTCGGAAAAAAGCCTGCAAGAACCGGGAAGCCCGCCGGGGTGGCCGAGCGGTTAAAGGCACTACAGTCTGGAACCGCACGACCGCTACGGTCGCAGGTTCGAATCCTGCCTCGGGCAGGTTTAGTAGTTCTAAGTTCTAGGGGACTTATGACCACAGCAGTTGAGTCCCATAGTGCTCAGAGCCATTTGAACCATTTTTGAACCGGGACCACGACGACTGAAGAGAATCATTCAACGTGACAGAAGTGCAACCCTTCCGCAAACTGCTGCAGATTTCAATGATGGGCCATCAACAAGTGTCACCGTGTGAACAATTCAGCAAAACATCATCGATATGGGCTTTCGGAGCCGAAGGCCCACTCGTGTACCCTTGATGACTGAACGACACAAAGCTTCACGCCTCGCCTGGGCCCGTCAACACCGATATTGGACTGTTGATGACTGGAAACATGTTGCCTGTTCGGACGACAAATTGTATCGAGCGGATGGACGTGTACGGGTATGGAGACAACCTCATGAATCCATGGACCCTGCATGTCAGCAGGGAACTGTTCAAGCTGGTGGAGGCTCTGTAATGGTGTGGGGCGCAGTTGGAGTGATATGGGACCCCTGACATGTCTAGATACGACTCTGACAGGCTACACGTGCGTAAGCATCCTGTCCGATCACCTGCATTCTTTCATGACCATCGTGCATTCCGCGGACTTTCAGAGGGATAATGCGACACCCCACGCGTCCGGAATTGCTACAGAGAGGCTCCAGAAACACTCTTACTTTAAACACTTCCACTGGCCACCAAACACCCCAGACATGAACATTATTGAGCATATGTGGGAAGCCTTGCAACGTGCTGTTCAGAGGGGGGTCTTCACCGCCTAGTACTCTTACGAATTTATGGATGCTATGGAGGATTCATGGTGTCATTTCTCTCCAGCACTACTTGAGATATTAGTCGAGTCCATGCCACGTCGTGTTACAGCACTTTTGAGGCTCGCGGGGCCCTACACGATATTACGCTGGTGCACCAGTTTCATTGGATCTTCAGTGTAACAGCAAAATAATAACCAAAATAAAGGCATTCAGTCTGGAACCGCGCGACCGCTACGGTCGCAGGTTCGAAACCTGCCTCGGGCATTGATGTGTGTGATGTCCTTAGGTTAGTTAGGTTTAAGTAGTTCTAAGTTCTAGGGGACTGATGACCTCTGATGTTAAGTCCCATAGTGCTCAGAGCCATTTTAACCACTTTGTGGTTTCCAGCCATAAGAAATTCAGTGACAGTTCTCTGCAAGATGCAAGAAATAAAATCTCTCAGATTTAGAGGATGACGGAAAACTGCGCTAGAGAGGGCAGCATGAACAAAACTTGTTTCTCCGTGAGAAAAGACATCTCTCTGCCTGTAATGGACCTCCATTACAGAAGCCATTTTGAAGGCTACATATAGTGTCACCGCTCATGGGAACTTCATGAAGCTATAGGGACTGAAGCGGAACTAATACACGATGTCCCACAGGAAATACATCATTTTTTTCCAACCGAAACTGGTCGAGAAAAAATTAGTGTTACATTACTTGTTGAACGACCCTCGTATTATAATGGAAACTCCTTGTGAATGACTCCTGGACGAATAAATAAATAAAATAAATAAACAAATCACGAAAGCGTGGATAGAGTATATGGAAGAGGGTGTAAAATCTCTTGGATGGCAAAGAGCGGCACTAGGGAGGACAGGATGGCAGACTTGGTAAGACCCGCAACCCGCCGAGGAGCAGAAGGAGAATGCAGAGCTGTTTCCTGGGACGGCGGCTGGCTCGGTGTTTGGTGCGTCCCTGGCCGGGCCGGCCGGGCACCGCGCCTCCTGGGAAGGCCGCGCCGCCCACGGCCGGCCCACGCCGCAGCGGCAGCGGCAGCCGTTAGCTTAACGGCCGCTACACACGTGCCACGCCGGCCTCACCTCGCCTCGCCCGTAGCTCCGACACGCGCTACCTACCTGCTGCTGCTTCTTCACAGCTGCCTCTTACTGCTCCACCTACCGCCACTTGTGTAATCCTGACGACACTCCGCCTAAGGGCTAACTATCACCGCCAGACACTAGAAACTACTCAGAGCGAACAAGGAGCGACGCCCTAGACCAACTCCTGTCATATTACAGTGAGCGGCTAAGAATCGTGGGAAGGCACTGGATACAGTGGCGTAACTATTATAGGTGCTAGTGGTGCCAGATGCCCTGATTTTTTCGGGGAGCTCCAAACTTTGGGGGTTACATGAGGATCCCCTCGGAAACCTTATGCAGGTCACCAAATGCCCCAACTTTTGGATTCCGGGTCCACTGATTTTATAAACCACCTGTCCCTTAGACACGATTCTCGGCATCTTGGGTTTGGCAACACTAACGAGGAGAACACGAGTGCCATAACCTTATTTCCCAGAAGCCTCGTTCAGTCGAAGAGGAGTCAAAATAACAGAGCATGTGTTTTGGCGTATCCGTAGAATCTCGACCATTTCTGAGCAAACGGGTTTCGGAGTTTTCGACGTAGTTTAGATGGTTTTTATCGCACGACAATCTGAGACGAAATGGTGGTGCTGTGGCTAGGATCGCGGCTTCTCTCTTTGGAACCCCGTCTTCGAACCCCAGTTATTTTTATGTTTTTTTCCATCTGTTTACCCATGTTCGTAGAGGGTTGGCCTATACAAATGTCTCTTATCGAGTTAGGGGATACAATGGAGTTATAGTAATTGTAAAATTACAACTAGGTACACAGCGATTCGTCTCCAATAGCGCAACGGAACAGTAATGGATCTCTTCGCCTATTTATGCTTTGTACATAAGATTTATTACGAGTTTATCCACTAAACTATTTACATGTATTGTAAACAGTAGAAAACGTGCACGTATTTGAGTCAGTAAACGACAATGGGAAACTGTGCCCTATGCTGACCGGAGTCAAGCAGCGGGACATCAACCTGGGCGCTTTGGACTTCAAGAACGAGCAGAATAGGCTACGTTTCGCAAGATTACGGAATCCAAGTTGATTTTTTATGGTGGAGATTTTCGTTCTTCATAACTTCATAACGCGTGAGCATAAAATAGGTTTCATAATTGTACATCAGACTGCATGAGTGGAGATGATGATGATGAGGTCCCATACTCCGAGGAGCGTGGGGGACGATGCGGGAGACCCGCACCGCCGTACTAGGCAAGGTCCTGGCGGAGGCGGTTTGCCATTGCCTTCCTCCGACCACATCGGTGGTATAGACCTTAATTATCTGCATCTGCCAGTTGGCCCCTCCTGGAAACTGGAATGACTTGCGCTTTATTTTCTGTCATTTGGTACCCTTCGTTGGTCTGCTGCTAGAAGGGAGCAAATTCCCTCGCATAATACCTGTACAGTCAGACAGGTATTTCACCCGGGCCAAATTTCTTTCCATTGCTCAGCGATGACTTACTTTAATATCTCCCATTCCCGCGTTAGTGCATTGAACTGTCTGAAGGTTTTTAAGGCTCTCTAAATTCCTGCGAAACTGCCGTTTTAGATGTTTTGATAATTATGCATCTCCACAAAAAGATTTCATTACGGCTCTAGGGTTTTTGCGTAACTTGGTTCATCGATAATCTTTCACAGTGGTTGTGTTCAAAGGTGATGAGTCAGAACTCATCAGTTGCCTCACAAACATAGCAATGCACCCAGTCCGTATCCTTCATATAATCCTTGGGAGCTTTGCATGAAGCACTGTATAGGGTTGGGTTGGGTTGTTTCGGGGAGGAGACCAAAAAGCGAGGTCTTCGGTCTCATCGGATTAGGGAATGACGGGGAAGGAAGTCGGCCGTGCCCTTTCAAAGGAACCAGCCCAGAATTTGCCTGGAGCGATTTAGGGAAATCGCGGAAAACCTAAACCAGGATGGCCGGACGCGGGATTGAACCGTCGTCCACCCAAATGCGAGTTCAGTGTGCTAACCACTGCGCCACCTCGTTCGGTGTCCGTATCCTATCGTCCTGGTTTCCACGACGCAGCTCAAATACTCGTTCAGGTTTCTGTGACACATACTACATATTTATTCAGAACGCTATTCACACCCACACCTGGAAGCGCGTACTGAGTCGCCCAATTAGTTTTCGCACAGTCGAACTTTTAACAAACCAGTTAGCCCCGATTATTTAAAGAATCGAACTGTCAAGTATGACACAGCTTCAGAGTTCTAACTACTTTGCAACAGAGTTAATGTGTTAAATATCTGACTCGAAGCATGCAAGCGAGAAAGAGTTTAGAAAAGGTATAAAGTCATGTTTAAATTTTATTGAAAATCGCTAAGTGTTCTCATTGTGGGACACTGGGTTAATATAGTCTGACTAATATGTACTCCGTTTTAAGCAAAAGCTAGTTTTTCATGCACCCCAGTATTTAAGGCGTCATAACTTGTGACTTACGTGTTGTACAATGCCATAATTTTTCAGGTAATTTCAGTGGTATATGCGGATATCGCCTGCAAAGTGTGTTGCGGATAAAGCTGTTAGTAAAGAAGTAATATATTAAATGATAGTGTCTGAGGCTGAAGTTTTACCGCATCAACAGCGATGGGGGAGGGTGTTGTTAGCGAGAAGTTTCGTGAAGGTTCGAAATTGTGTGCAAAGTTTGTTGGATGCTGGTTGAATGCTGGATGAGTATAATATGCTGGATGAATATAATCTGAGTATCTGCACACGACGAGTTAATCTGCCTCAAGACAAACTCGCAGTTTCTAACTGTAATACTTGTCTTATTCTGTTACATGTTTAACATGAGATTATACCTCTTAAAAAGTACATTACGACAACACTTTAAACTTTTAAATTTGGTCCATAATCATGCGAGAAACTGAAAACAAAATTTTTGTTGTCCGTGGAAGCCGTTAAATAGGCAACCTGCAACTGAAGCAAGAAACATGAACTGTGACCTATAAACCGTGATAACTGTTTAGTACTATAGATAGCAACTAGATACTTTCTACGTACTATTAAGTATGATGTGATTGAAGAACTGGTTCGAATTTTTAGGAAATAATTTGGCGCTGTTGAAGGAACCATATTGGTATTGCTGCAAGCATAAGTTATTTAGAGAAATATTGGTTAACTTCAATTATGGTAAGCCACATCCTCTCTTTTAAAATAATTCAGTGTGTTAATCTTTGCACCAACTTTCTGTCCCATCAATCCCCGGCAACATACGAACAAAATTACGAATCACCATTAGAATTATATCCTAAGAGAAAAAAATGACTGAACAGCCATTTACAAAAAAAAAAAATAATTTGAATATGTACGGAGACATGAAGATGCGTGTGCTTATCGTCTGTTGCAGAGAGAGCATTGACCGTTAACTTGTCTTTGACAGTTTATCGAGCTTATCTGCAAAACAACAGTTTACGTTCTGCGGACCATAGATAAGCACCTTGGCTGGCCTTTGAAAACATATCACAGGTTGACAGCTGAAAGACTGGTTCGTAAGGGTCCGAAGAATGGTTTGCAAGACCGAAATAGTAGTTTGATCAGTCCGTTACAAGTAGGTGAGGAACGAACGTGGTAGCAGGTAGCGAGTTAATCGACTTTGAACGTGGGATGATAATCATGGCTCTAGCATTGCAGAAATTATCCGAGAATTCGGCTTTATGAGATCAACAGTGTCTAGTCAATCTTCAGTATCACAGAGACAATGTTTCCACACGCGTAAACCGTCTTATTGAAAGACCAAAACTGTTTGACGAACGAATGTCACGTGGCCTCCGCAGCGCCATGCGGTGCGACCAACGTCCTACACTGAGATCACCGCCGACTTGAATGTGGGGCGTCAGAACACATTTCTACCAGAACCGCATAGGCTTCAACAGCCCGTGACCTGCATCACGTCCAATCAGAGGCATAACCAAGGTAGTTAGCGCCCACGGGAACCTTCGTCTTTCCTCTCCCTTCCTCTCCTCCCCCCCCCCCCCCCCTGTCGATGTCCACCCATTTTTGTTTACTCCTCATCGCTGCTTAGCCTGCTTATTCGTGTACTGAGAACCACACAAGAGTGAAGTAAAATGTACACATTTTAGTAACTGTATTTTAAGTGATACAAGTCAAACCACAGAACAATACTCAATCAAAAATCTCATTGTCTGTAACATTATCGCAATTCTTTCTCCATCACCGTCGGTCAATGCAGAGCCGTAACAATTACTTGCGCTTTCGTTGCGTAGGTCTTTTTGGCGCAACGAGAATGGCTTCATCTAATAGCCGAGACCAAGAAACGTAAGTCTCTGTTCCAAGGAAAGGTAGATCTTACAGAACTCAATACAGTTCATTTTCTTCCGTACGTCTCCGCTCTCTTCCCATGTTACTGCCCTAAAATCCTTTCGCTCCTGCTTCTTCATATTCTACTTCATCTTTTTTTGCCCCTCCTACTACGCTTTCCCTCTTTTCTTTTTCTCTTCTCTGTTACTTTTAACACCTGTTTCAAAAACACCTGCTCACGGAAACAGTACGCAGATAACGCGCTGACTGCCTTCCTTACGAGGAGAAAACTCCAAGTGCCATAACCAGAATTCCCAGAACTTTGCTCAGTGGAAGAGCTTTTATAAGACACTTCTGTTTTCTGGAAAAAACAGTTTTGAGACTCATTAGTGAATGGAAATGTGCAGAATAAATTAGTTTCTTTAAATCACCCATAGGAGTAATCAAGCATAATCCAAAATGTAGTTGAACTATGCTGTTCAGTAATTCTAGACAGTGAATTTTGCAATTTATGTTGTAATCTGTCTTTAATCTCAAAATTAATACTTTCTTCTTCTTGTATTTCATTGTTTTCATAAGTTATGGATTTCTATGATAATCTGTTGAAAATGCTGGCAGTAATGAAATGGGTCAGTAAGTCTTTAGTAGTTTTTATCTTCTTTTTTGTTATGTAGCATGACCACAGTATGTACGTAAACCTGTCTGGGAAAGTGGCACTATGAAAAGATTCATTACATAAGAGACTCAACGCATTACAATGTTCAGCTCAACAATGTTTAATTCTCACAAAGCTGTAGTATGCAGCTGAAATGTATCTAATTTTGTAATGCTTTCCTTAGAAACTACACACTTTTACTAAGGAAGTGTACAAAGCTAAATTTTCTACTACTGATAGGAAAAAACTATTAGAAGTGTCTGCAATTTTGGGGCTATCATTGACCAGTTCATTATCTACCTTTAAAGAAATTATTTCATTTCCATGATTAATTTTGCTTGTCTTGTTTTGTGCTGTGTTCTAATTAGTTCTTATCTTGTTGCTAGAGAAGCTTATTTTTTCTTGAGAGCACATACATTTTGATGCTCTGATAACTTTGCTTAAAATTTTACACGATAGTTTACAATGAAGTTTAAACCTCTCAGCAAATGTTTCCCTTGATGCTAAGTAGTCTTCTCTCAGTTTTGTGTGACAGTCTGATTCCATTTGTTTCACAGCATTTAGGTGCATTTAATCCGGAGGGTAATTTTGGTGGAAAACAATTTTCAAAACAGTATGTAACTGTGTTACAGAATACACCAGCTGTATGGCATACGTTTTCCAGTCTGTATACTACTTTTTATTTATGCCATGCATCCTAATATCAAGTATCAGCAGTTGACAGAGACCAATAACTATGGGAATTACAATATGAATCTGCAATCTCTATGCAATTATAGCAATGTCATCAATTCCAGTGCTGCTGGCTCCCATATCTCTTGTTGAAAATAGTGTGGGGGGAGTAGCTTGCATGAAATGGCAATGGACCAGTTATAACTCTAGAATAGGTATGCTCTAAACACTTTAAATTATTGTTCCATTCTTATATTACACGATTCTGTTTGACAGTTAAGAATTTTAATGACAAATCAAGTTATTTCACAAAAAATTCATAATTATCAGGTGCATATTCTGACTGTTATTAATTTTCCATTATAATTTATTTGCGTCCTGCAAATCTAAACAAATCAAAAATTCATTGCTTATAGTTTTTAACCCGATAAGTTTACTTCAACTTCGATTTTGTCTTCAGGTATTCCCTTCTCCAGATGTTCAGTTACATTTATTTCCAAAATTATATAAATCTGAGTTAGCCCTAAAAATTGCTGGCCTCACACCTCTGACTACAGCGATACTTACATGAGTGGCTTCCCCCAACCCCGCCCACCCCAACCCTTAGAGATTCTACTATTATCCAGCCCAGTTTCCTTTCCCATCGCTGTCAGTGGCTCAACAGAAAATAAACCCATGTTCGACCCCATGACTGGCAGAAGCAGTTGACGTATGTACTGACAACTCACAGAGCTGTTCAACTTAGGCCACTCGTACCGCATCAGAACTACAACAAGCTCACCATTTGTACAGGTCATTGCTGTAGCTATCTTTACCAGTCACTCACGATACTGTAGCCGTGATCATTGTCGGTATTGTCCCCTGCTACGCCCACTATCACAACATGATCCTTCTTTCGAAAATTGTCGAGCAGAGAACCTGTATCCGCTACCACTTGGCTAATACACGTACTTGGCTTGATGCAGTATGTGACTTGGCACTTGTTTCATGACACATTCTGCGAGAAATGGCCAATGCCTCTTCCATGACTAACATCTAACAGCACGAATTTCCTCCTCTTTTCTACTTTTCTGGTACCACTAGTCTCCAACTGAAAGCCCATAGTGGTACAGTTTAACCTACATCTACTGCAGATTATTCCTTAACTAAATGGGTAGCAGGGAAAAGCTATATTTCGTGCCAATGACAAAACTGTCAGTACCTAATCTTTTCCTGTGGCCCTTATTTCCGGCTACCAATTTTCCCTTCACGTTTTCCTTATGTGACTAAACTTTTCCATTTCTCTTCAGTACTGTCAAGATCATCCTTAATGCCACTAATTTTTCTGCTCTGTTCGGCTATTATCCAATCACGTGCAAACATAAAACAGTATACAAAAGAGTCTTACATCCCCATTTTCCATGCCGCTACGCTCTTCCCAAGGAAGTCGTCAATCACAAAAGGTGCACTGCATCCCAGAACTATCATACTTATGGCAGCTCAAACCCTCTACAGTAATGTTCCTTAGTGAACAACACGCAAACCTGGGCAAACTAATAAAAGTAAGTTCTTACACATCAAAGTCAACAGTTAAGTTATGTATATCACATTGTGTGTACATTTATTAATAACAAGACAAAAAAAGCTATATGGAAATTTGTCGATCCTTAGTCAGAGAAAATTTAGGCCTAGCAACATCCATACGCGATACGATATTAAGACGATATTTAAAAAAATACAAATCAGGAATTGAAATTTTCAGTTACTCAACTAAACAGGACGCTAATGTATGAGTAATCAGAAAAGAGCTTGTTGCATATTACACTAAATATTTATGAAAAATGACTTCATTTGCGCTCCCGAAATCTCAGTCACTCAATCAGAAATATTACTTCTCTTTGCCACATCGTCAAAGAAACGTCACTCAGAGGGGAAATGTCAGACCGTTGCCCGAATATCACTGCACAGCCCTGCTGATTTACTTATCTACATATCGCCGGGTGATAGTGTACAGTTCAAATGTACAAGCAGGAAAAAGTGATATATTGTCTGTATTATTCAGTATTAGCGTCAGCCAAAAGAATTTTTTGACGAAATTTGACACTCATGGCAACTATTTTCGTACATCACACTTTCCTTCTCATTGTCTTCAGTAGAATTTACAGGATATGTCGTCGACGTGTCCGACACTCCCAGAGAAAGTATTTTTATAAAAATATATTATAAAAGTAATTGTACAATGTGCGTACTTCTAAAATTCAGAAACAAGTCTTGGTACGATCAAGGAAGTTATATGGTGTGATGGTGTGGTAGCCCTCTATCCCTCATCCATGAAGAACATTCCAGTTTTTACCTGAGGGCGTGGTTTTGAAGATATAACGGGCTAGAAGGTTTCGCCCTCTAGAAATTCCTAGAACATTCCAGAACATTCGAGAGTATTCGGGAACTTCCGGAATTTTCCACTGTGACCCGGGATGTTCTGCAATGTTCGGAATAGTCTGGAACATTCGGGAAGATTCCAAAATGTTCGGGAACGTCCCAAAACATCCCAGATCACCGTGAATATTTCAAAACACTCTTTAATGTTGTGGACTGTTCTGGAACTTTGTGGACCATTCGAAGTCATTTTGGTATGTTCTGGAATTCGCCACTGGTGGGACTGTTCATTAGTAGGGGTACCGTACATAAAGCAAGACCCGTCGTGAGTTCGAACTTCAGTTTCTTATCAGCAACGAATGGAGGAATCGAAAAAATAGTGCAGTGAGTGAATGAAAACGAACAGTGAAGTGTGAATTGTCAAAGTGATACAGTGACTGAATATAAATCGAAAACAAAGTGTGAAAAATATATAAGGTGTGCTTAGTGTGTTTGTTAATAAAAAGCTGATTTGATGTTTTAGACAATGCCTAAACGTAAAAGAGGAGGAGATCTTGCCATTTCTGAATCAAAACGGTGAAAACAAAAAGAACAGCGAAAAAACGAAACGGACGAAGAGCGCGAAGCACGTTTAATTTCCCAACGGATGAGGATAAGCACCGTGACAAACAGAGAATCCGAAGAACAACGAAATGGACGGATTGCAGACTCAAGGATTGCTACACAATCTTATAATAAGAGATTGCGAACTTAAGCCAGCCATGAAAATATCACCCCACCAGAAGTGCAAACGAGGAAAAGTAAGTAGTACAGCCTAACAAATGAACCAATACACTACAGCCCGACGAACGGATACAATAAACACAAACACGTCGTAATCGGAAAAATGGGTAACGTCTGCGAAAAAATTCAGTAGAGAAATACCACTATTCTGTTGCGTGAATAGAGAAATAAGATTATCACCACTGATAGTACCTCCGCAGAAGTTTTTACGTTACATGACCGGCTGAACTCCAAAATTAAAACACTTTCTTCAAAATAGAAAAATATACAAGTCCTGCTTCCAAATGGCTTATTTCACTGTTACGTCGATCAATACTAACAGAGATGAAATCGGTAATGTTTCTTCGTTCCAAGTACAAATTTATCACAATATGTGATCATTCTACCACTAACCAAAGAGGACCATAAATTTCTGCAAGTACATTTCATCGGAAATGAAGATGGCGGAACTCCTCATCCAGTGAAGAAAAAGAAGTTGATCAACGATGCACAAATATTAGAGGACGAAAACAAGTAGTAGTCAAAGATGTGTAGAGGATCTTATACCAACACAATCAACTGATTCGTATATTCTAAACAGCACTAGACCGAATGATCTCTGACGACTATAAAGTTATAATTCAAACCGAGAGAAGACCACCTGGAGAACACGAACAGCGATTTAATGCACCTCAGGTAGCCGAACTCGCCATCGTATTGTGGACAGTGAGAACACAAGCCGTGACATAACTGTGCAACGAAGAAGAGAAGAACTACAAAGCATTGCAGAGACACACCATTTTATGACACCCTCCAACATCCATTAATATTTCTGCGCGGAGAGGACGGATGTCATTTTGATGTGAAACAAATCCAACCCGAAAAAGGCGTTGAAACAAACAAAAAAGTCACTTCCAAAGAGTTCGGATAAATTCTAGTGTCCGATACCACCCGTCAACTTTGACCAATGACGTCATACGTAAGGCAAAGATGCTGCGATGGACAGTCGATGAATGGAACGGATCACACTCGTAAGCAAACGAATGTAGGATGCCATAAAATAATAAATTTAACGCGACTATTATTTACGCGCGAATTTCATTCAAACGAGTTGAAGATGGCTGGAATAAATAAGAACACGAGAGCAATTACGAGTGCATATATTACATTATATTTTCCACACGTACTGCAAAAACGATCTAAATAATGAACCGTCGAATAGTTGGAATCGGTAACTAGGTGCAACCTTATGTAGAAGGTCATTCTAGTTACCGATTCCAATACTACTGTTGTTGCGCAAAAATCTTATAACATACCAGAAACATGCTTAAAAATGATCTTGTTAGTGAATTACAGAATACCACTAGACTTCCAAAAAATGAAAATCTTTACACACATTACTGCACACGCAAAGCAATAAAACGCAAAAAAGACCAAACCTACACGAAAGTCACACCAGCTACAGTAGCTCCAAATAACACTCAGTAAAATCGATACACCAGGAGTGACAGTAAAAGTAAGATAAGCGTAGCAAAAACATCGAAAAGGAAAACATAAAAGTGGCCACGTAAAAAGAAACTTACCGCATATGAACTTCCAAAGGAGACAAAGATCGAGGCTGACAAGAACGAAATAAGGACATAACTAGAAATAATAACGTTAGAAGATGAAACTGTAACGAAAGAAGCAAAATCCAGAATAACTAATGAAAAAAAAGGAAACACAAACTGTCAGGCGCGAATGAGGTACCACTCAAATCAGTTCTTCCCTACCACCCGTCCTCAATCAGACGCGAAATTTTAAAATAATAAAAAAAATGAAGCCACGAGTCAGTCACATAAACCCTCCAGCAAAGACACAGCAATACCCCTCGGCCCACCATTGTAACCAGAAAATATTAAAACGACAGAAAAACCTCCCTCCAGGGAAACCAAAAAAGTAGCACTCGCACAATACAGTAACATAAAAAAACCGCAACGTAAAACGAGAAAAAAGTATCGTACCCACCAACACCTGACTAACAAAACGAGGCTTGTACATTTTGCTGACTAATTTCATAAATGCAAGAAATAAACAATAACCTTTAGGAATACTCTTCCTCTAACAGTACACATGTAAATGGCCTTGCAACACTGAAATCCTTTTCTTTCCCCGCCCAACAACAGATTTTACAGCCTCCGCCCCCCCCCCCCCCAATACCCCTCGACAGTATTAGTAAATGTCCCCGTGTTATAATCTTTAAACTGAATATTGTGATTCACGGCCAAATGATAATAACCCCTTTCGCCCAACCCCTTGTACGAAGCAAACCCACCCGACATGACTACAGAACCTTCTTTCACATATTCTTCTACTAAAGATGTCAAGACTTCCTTTGTCCGATTTGGTACGATCCTAACTACAACATCAGTACAATCTCCTACAGAAAGTACTACTCCAAAAACCCAAAACCCAACAACCTCGTGCCCCCTTTCGTACTTTGTCTTTCCAAAATGTGACTCATCTACTTCAACTATAACCCCTGGACCCCCAATGATCCCCTATACTTTGTAAATTCCCCGCAGACTTCTCTAAAAAACCAGAACCAGTCGACTACAGTGCCACACGAAACCCCTGCTTCGTGCATGAGAGATTTGCAAGAATATTCGTAGCAAAAATTGTAGGTTAGCATGACAATTATTTCTAAATTCAGCCCCGATCTTTCGAACCACGTCCCCCTGCGAATGGATCTCCACATGTTACTTTTTTTCTGCGCCTGTATTTGTCGGAAGTTCGTGATAACGCAAACTTCGTCAAAGCCATATAATTTCCACAGGCACTGCACTTGCAAAATTCACCAATGACGCCCAATGATTGCAAAAATTTTCTGAAGCAGAAGATTCGCAGTAAAAACAACTGACTCCTCCAAAACGAACAGCGTGAGAAATCAAGCCCTTATAAATCACGACTACTTATAAATCACGACTACTGTCATTAACAAAAGAAGCCGAAAACAAATTACGAGATGAAAACAAAACAATCTACATCGAATTTTTAATACACGAGCGTAACGAGGAAATCCAGAGAAATCGTTTAACGTTCATCAACAGCAATCTGGGGCACAAACAAAATAACATGATACATTACGTCATTGGTCAAAGCCGACGGGTGGTATCGGACACTAAATTGACCCAAGAGTCCTATGCTTACCGTTTAGTGATCCGAATATGAAACATACAATCACATTATCAACACTCGCCGTTTAGTCCATCAATACCTGGCAAATATGTATGCAGAAACAGAAGCGGAACGGATATTTTACATAAGACTGAATCAGAAGAAACTACTCACGGAAGAATACATCCGCCTTCGAGACGCAATCATAAATGACGGAAACATTGACAAGTTCGGAATAATGGTAATCTTAACCTCATCATAAATACGAAGTACGAGAACATGCACGAATGCACTCAAGATGTCATGACCTACATAACAAAATATCGACAACCTGACCTCTTCATAACAGCCACATGCAACGCTTCGTGGCCAGAAATCAAAGAACAACTAAGATACAGTCAAGACCCCATGCACCAACACGACATAATATCCAGGGTTTCCTGACAAAAACAAATGAGATTTATTCAAGTCATCACAAAATACAATATCTTTGGAATCGGTAAATACTGGATGTACACAATCGAATGGTAAAAACGAGGGCTGCCTCACTCACAAAATCTCATGGCTGCACGACAGAATTCATCCCACGGCTATCGACAAAATCCTACAAGCTGAATTTCCCAATCGACAAGAAGATCCGGCACTGTACGACATAATAGTGAAAAACACGATTAACGGAGCACGAGGGCCATTAAACCCCAGATCGCCATGTATGAGTGATAGAAAATATACAAAAAAATACCCAAAACCATTCTTTGATTACATAGAAACCAGTGTTGATGGCTTCCGCCAATACAGAAGACGACCACCCAAAACGGTGGCTTCATAGCAAAAATAGAACACGAGGTAGTAACGAAATGGAAACAAGTAATCAACGGGTCATACCATATAAACTACTTTCGAAAATGTTCCAAGCACACATAAACGTAGAATACGGCAATTCAGTGAACTCCATCAAATATGTCTGTAAATATGTGAACAAAGGCAGTGACATGGCAGTATTTCAAATAGCTAAAGACTGTGAACAACAAAACAGAAACAACGAGATCCTCATGTACCAAATAAGAATATACATCAACAGTAACGAAGCAGCGTGGCGGATTTTCGGTTTTCCCATGCATGAACGCAAACTAACTGTGCAACATCTAGCAGTACATGTGGAGAATGGACAGAAAGTTTACATCACAAAAGAGCGGACCACCTCAGAGCATAACAATAACAGCTTCTTACCAGTTTTACCAAACAGATCCATTCGCGAAAACATTACTATATGCCGACGTCCATACCTATTGTACGTGGAACACAACAAGAAACATCTTTCAACAACGAAAAGAAGGAATTCCAGTAGAAGACCATCCTGGAACCATGAAAACTAGCGCAAGAAGCTTCAGTCACAGCCTCAGCTGAATAAATGAAAGCTTATTCGCCATAATTCTAACAACATGTAACCCATCGAATCCAAAACAATTATTGGGCTTCTTCAAAGAGAGTATGAGTGATGACATACTGTAACAAATCCGACAAACACATCCTGAACTGACCATCGAATTGAACGACGACATCTTCAATGAAACACTCATTCGCCTAGAAGATAAATGTTCAACAATAAACAACCAGACCTTAGTACAACTTTGGACTCATGCACCACCAAAAGATGCTATCAGAGTGCCAAACTTCGAAATTACAAAAGAAAAAAGCTAAAACGTCAACGAACTAATTTAACACACTACTCACAAGAAACCTGTCCTCAATAACTATCAAAAGGAAGTTTACAACGCTGTCATTTACAGGATCGACAGCAACAATGGCTGGATTATTTAGTTAGACCCACGACGCGGCATAGGGAAAACGGTTCTAACGAATCTATTGCTGGCGGAAATACATGCTGAACACGTTGCACTTGCACTGGCATCATCCGGCGCTGCAATCACACTTATGGAAGGAGGACGAACTGCCCATTTCGCCCTACAACTGCCACTGAATATAGCCGAAGAACAATTCCCGATATGTAAAATCTCAAGAGCATCTCGACGGGCTGAACTTCTAAAGCAAGCTAAAATTATATTCTGGGACGAATGCACAATGAGTTCTACTCATACCCTCAGTAGATTTTCGACAAAAACTTCCAATTATCCCCAAGTCAGTACCAGCAGACGAGATCAAAGCATGCTTAAAAATCATATCTCGGGCCACACATACAAATACTGCTGCTAACAAAAAAATATGACAGTTGATCTATCGAAAGACGAAACAATAGCACATTTTTCTCGACAACTTTTACAAATAAGCTAAGGCACATATCCTACTGATGAGACGACCGGCCTCATTAAACTCGACAGAATTTCTGTAACATAGCCACTGGTGAAAACGAACTCATCGACCAAAGTTATCCTAACATTGTTCTCAACTATACCAAACCGGCTGGCTATTTAAAAGTGCAATTTTGTCAACTACAAACAATATTGTCGACGATATCATCTTTAACATTCAAAAGAAAACTCCTGGTGAAGAGAAAACATCCAAATTGATCGACACGATGGTAAACGTTGGAGAAAGTGTGAACTTCACTAAAGAATTTCTGAGCTCTCTGCAAGTACAAGGAAGAGGAGTGCACTGCCTTCGATTTAAAATTGGATCTCAACTCACCAAAAGTATGTAATGGAACAAGGATGATCGTCAAACAGGTGCCAAATGATATTACAAGCCGAACTTATGACTGGAAAGTACAAAGGACACGCACTTTTTATCTCCAGAATAGCAATGATCTCTACTGAACTGCCATTCCAATTTCAAATACTGCAATTTCCAATCAAATTAGCCTACATTTTTACAGTTAACAAAGCGCAAGGACAAACTTTGAAATATTGGGCATCAACTCCATCTGCTTCTCTCACAACTATACGTAGCTTGCCCTCAGGTAGGAAATTCGAAAAATTTGCACACATATACCCCACGTAATAAAATAATATTTTTAACCTTTAGTACTTTAACAAGAATTGTAAATAGTAGAATGTTTTGTCAGTAGAAATTTTTCACCCCCCCCCCCTATTTGTTTATTATATTTTTAATTTTACTCTTTTATTCCAACTACTACACAGTTTACAACAACTCGCTGAGTGAAGTCAGGTGTCACAGCAAGTACTTAATAATGAAACACACAAAGTTTTACATTATCGGTAGAACTCCAGACTAAATAGTTGTAGAGATGACTATTGATGAGAATGTGGAAGAGAAAATTTTTATACAGTTCCACTCAATCACCTTTGCATTTCGCTCACTGCAATTCTCTGACAGAAACTACTTGATAAACTAACAAGGGCTACTGGGCTTATTTTCGATCAACAGTGTCCTGCAGAAATACATTGCTGGTTAATTTTAAGAACGAAAGTGTGCCATAAAAATGAAATCTGTATTTATAAAACAGTCTTCTCAGCTATTGCTCTCCCTCTAATTTGCCTTCTTCTCTTAAACAACTGTCTGAATATAACAGCAGAAATATTCGTTCTCAACAAATCAAAATCTTCTCTGTACCATTACGTAACACTGCCACCTTCTCAAAATCATTTTCTGTATCAGGAACCCAACTTTGGAAAAATCTTCCTCAAACTATCAGAGAAATTAAAATCTATCACAATACCTTTCTCTTTCATATACTTGTCTGCAACTCACTCTCGTCACCCTTCCCTCCCCCACCACTTTTCCCTCACCATTACCTGCACAATTCTCGACTGAAATTATGTTCATGTTTAACAGCCATTGACACTGCAATTTCTGTTTTGTTATCCATTCCACTTCTTGTAATACTAAACTTGGCTTCAAATGTGCTAAACTAATCACCACTATTCTTAATCCGCTTTATTACTATAATTATTGTTATTATTAATACCAATTATCGTTCTTGTGCACATTTTGTAATGTTTCTTGTATGATTTATTCTTCCCTCTAGGTAACAGAGTCGCTTAAGGCCATAATCTGTTCAGCCTAAATAAACAATAAATGAATATCTTTCTTGCAGATAACTTTCTAAAGAGAACCGTATTTTATATATTCATATATTCTCAATAATTTAGAACATTTCAAAAGAAAAATAATACCCACAAATACAACACTACAAGGAAAACCAATCTTTATTACTCCTCAATAAGTCTGACTATATGTGAAAAATAGGTGAATTAAGATGCTGTATAAAATACTCGACATATAAAAAAGGTAAATTTACCAGAGTTTTTTTGGGGCGACTTTTTCTGTTGCAAAAAATTATATTATTAAGAAATGTCTAGTTTGTATAGTTGAAATGGACTACATTTTTATTATAAGTCCTTTTTTATTATATGAAATTAAAGTGTCAAAATACAGTTACAATTAAACATGAATTAACTCAATTACCTACAAATTCACTCATTCCACATCATTATCATCCAAAGACATCAGTTCAGCACATTTTGCTCTTAAAAACATCTCTCAATGTGTAGACACAAAAAGAAGGATGTTAGCTTATTCAGAATATTTTTCTGATTTTTGACTTACGGAATTATCTTCTGGCGAAATGCATCTAAAGTAAATAAGTAAGAGATAAGTACCAAGAGTAAATGAACTAAGAGAATCGAGCAGTAAGAACATTGTTTATAAAGAGATAACCACATAACTTGCAGAGCCATCTTTAAGGATGGAATACTTGTATTCAAAGTACATTTCCTCCTTAACACGAATAATCAGTTTCAGCTGTACTATGATTTGCACAGTCATAAATCCAGACACAAAAATAATTTTTGTTTCCAGTCCATATCTTTGTCTATGGTTGAGAGTGAATGGATACTCTGGTGCAAAAGTATTCTAAAAGCTATTATCTAGTACAAATAAACTGCAAATCCTTTCCAGTTGAAAAGAAAATTAAAAATGTTCATCATCAGTCACTGCTTATCAAGATTCAAGGTTTAAAAACTAAAGTTAGCTACATGGCAAATCACAGTGTTTGTTGTGACAAACAGCAGTACACTGTAAACATACCCCTATTGTTACAGATGTGGGTAACTAGTTTCCTTCCAAACTATGCTATAATCAATTAAATACTAAACTACAAATTAAAGATAAAAATTATCAAGATTCAAGGTTTAAAAAATAATGTTAGCTACATGGCAAATCACAGTGTTTGTTGTGACAAACAGCAGTACATTGTATACATACCCCTGTTGTTACAGATGTGGGTAACTAGTTTCCTTCCAAACTATGCCATAATCAATTAAATACTAAACTACAAACTGAAGATAAAAATTAACTGTTTAATTTAACTGAGTAAACAATTTTTTTTCGAAGTAATGCTGTTTCCTTTTAATTCACTTGGATAAATTGAACTGGTTTAAATACAAGTCATATTTAACATTACAGTGGTACCTTTCCTTAATGCTGTGAACACACTAAGTTTCTAAGAGTTGCTTCTCTCTTGTTAATATATACTCTGTTCCTTATCCCTGGAGGTTCTCCATCCCAATGAGATCTACAAACTCAATGAATGAATGTATGAGTGTGACCAACAGAACACAAACATTGGATGTTGAATTTGCAAAATTGTACAAACTCAAGTTAGAAATATTTCACCTACCAATTTCTTTTCCATATCTGGCCCAATGGGACCACTTCCTGCTTATAAAGCCCAAAAAATACTTTGGAGGGAAGAAATTATTGCCTAACTTACCTATGCTCTTGCAGAATATTAGACATAGAACAGAACATGTTTCTTTGTTTAGTAAATAAAAAGTTGGAATATCGTTGTCCCAGATTCATTGCGTTTATTAGAGAGTACACTAGAAGTTATTTTTTATTTTTATGTAGGTAAATGTCTTTTATCATTCTTTTATCATTTTGTCAATATCTACCCATAAACACAGGAAAAACGAGACATTTTAATCGTTACGATTTAAGCTTGTGATAGATTTAGTTAAGAGGGTAGCTTGCATTACATTTCTTCAGTATACTGATAAATCAGTATAACTGAACTTGAAATAGAAATCGCATAAGGGGATTTCATATGATTAAAACCATTTATTTTCTGCTGCTGTACATGAAGTCTTCAGAATCTAGAATTAAGAATTCACATCAATGGAATATTTGTTATTGACAGTCGTGTTTTTAATGACATTGTTGGATTGGCTTCTAGTGTAGGAAAACGGTATTTACTAAAATCAAGATTCTAATATCTTTGAAACACGAAATTTACAAGCTATGTGTATCACTAGGTTCGACATTAAGTAAGAGACATATATGTGCAAAAATTATACTAGCAGTGGGGAAATGCATGTTGGGAAACACTAGAAGAGACAAGAAAACAAATGCGTCAGAAGAAAGACTGGAGCAGCTACAAGGCTACAAGGACGATGAAATCACGATGGGTGGGACTTGAAGTCATGTGAATGGATGGTTCACGGAGAGATGAAGATTTTTTTTCTGGTTTGAATACAAAAGAAAATTCTGAGAAGCTGATATAATGGAAAATGTATGTACAATATTAAAAAAATCATCTGCTCAAGTTGGAAGCCCCTTTTGACGTTTTTCCCATGTTTGAAAATTAAATTTTTTTAAACTCCACCTTATGCAAAAGGAAAAGTATTTCTTTTTCTATTTACCCATACATGTTTCAATCCCTATTGTCGTCTTCTGTTGGTCTCGATTTATTTCTGTAAAGTATCATACCAAGTTCAAGGTTGTTTTTCCTTTTTAGGCCTAAAACTTACAGCATGTTCATTTTCAAATTTATTTGGATTGGTCACATGAAATTACATTATATGAGAAAATAGCTTAATTTTATGCCTTTTTGACGTTTTGACAGCACCTCATCTGCAAAGAAGTCAGAAATAAATTTGCTAATTTTTAAAATACTTTTCTGTGGGTAGTGTTTGTGTATGTCACAGTACTTACCTTTTCCATCCAGTTGTGCATCTTAGGTTGGTTTTCTTTCCCTATTTCAATTTCATGCAGTATTTTCTATACCTTTTTTATGTTCCACTCCTGCCTGTATTCACAAGTTTTTCACATAAAACGGTATTTGAGCAAACATTTATATCACCGTACTCACAGACAGTCATTACGTTACTGTCGCCACTCATTTCTTCATTATTTTGTTTCTGTTCAGGGTGGCACTAATTTAGAATGTTTTGTAACGACTATTGCGATGTTTCTTCAGGGCAGGGGTGCGGAGGGGGAGAGTGACATTTTGTGGTGTGTGTGTGTGTGTGTGTGTGTGTGTGTGTGTGTGGAATGAGAGAGACAGAGGGAGCTAAAAATAGAGAGAGATGATTGAGAAACAGATGTTTTCAGATAGTCTAATTTCTTTGAATACTAAGTTTTATATGGGAAAGTGTCTTTATGCAAGTAAAATGTCACTGAGAGGTGCAAACAGTGCTTGACTGCACAAGGCTGCACTTTAGTTCAAGACTTTGTTTGCTTGTCACTGTTGTCTTTGTGTGCAGCGGTTCTCCTCTATTGTGGACTTTGACAGAGGCTATTCCTTTTTCTCAGTATCTTGAGTTTAGCCTCAATGATGTTTGGGTGGTGATTTTCTTGTATGAGATGATCTGGAAAAGTAGAATGTGTGGCACCACTTTTTAAGGCTCTGAGGTGCTCAGAACATTTAGTTTTATAATTTCTGTTTATTTGGCCTATGTAGACAAATTGGCATGCACTGCAGGTTAAGTGGTAGCTTCCAGCTTTCAGTAATTTGCCTCTGGAGGTGTTGTTGATTTTTTTATTTTTCTGTACTTCGTTGTTTTTGCGGAATTATGTTTGTAGTCGCTGTTACTTTAGAATGTCCCCCATCCTGTGGAGGTTTTTGTTGCTGTATGTTAGTATGTGTCATGCTGGGTTCTTTTTAGGGTCTTCTTGGTTCCCTGCATATGCTGCCAAGTGTTGGTGTTCCTGACTTTTTGTTGTGGCTGGTAATTTATCCATGCTTTGTTCTATTTTAAAACACTTTATTTATTTTGCTGTTCAGTTTGTTTATTATTTCTGTACTTCATCTGTTCTCTCTGGTATTTGATGTACAGTATTGTGTTTAGTTGCTGTGTATAGTTGAGTTTGTACAGCAGAACTCTGTTCAGTATTTGAAACTTGAATATTTGTGTGTCAGTGGGTGATTGGACTGATTGTGAACAGGCGTATTTGTGGCTGTAGGTGTGCTGAACGTTCCAAAATTATGTCTGTTGTTGATTCTGTGTATGATGAAGCCTAAGAAATTAAGTTTCATGTATGTTTCTGTCTCAATGGTAAATTTTACTTTAGGGCGTACCTGTACTATGTTTACATCAGTGAATATTTGTTTTATCTGGTTGTCTGTTTCATCTATCAAACAAATATGACATTCTATTGTTCGAGTTTGTATCCCTAATCTCATAAAAACATTGACCCACTATGATGATATCACACAAGGAATGAAGTCACTCACAGAAAAACAAATGAAAATGAAGAAATAAACAAAAACAAACACTGAATCACATCATGAAATTCACCACAGCACTGAGTAAGGAAAACAAGAAAGGTGCCCAGCACAAGTTCCAGGGTAGATTTCTGAATTTAACTGATATAGAATTAACAAAACAAGAAATAGAATTACTTGAAAATGAGCCAAACCACAATGTAAACACAAATGTGTCGTACAAAACAATAGAAAAGCTGATCACTGAAACAGAACAGGTCATAATGTTAACCCAAAAGTCAGTGCCAACTTGACAATGGCACTGATAACAGGTGAGATAAAATACACAATCAAGGAGAACAAGGCTTGCATCAACTCAAAAACAAAAACAGCAGAACAAAACATTTCAAGAAAACTAAACGAAAAACTACACAAACATGAAGCAATCATCACCAATGAAAATAAAGCAAACATCCTAATACTTACAAGTGGAACAGAATACACCAGCAGAACAGAAGAATTCATAGATGAGAACAACATCACTAATCTAATCAGTGATCTCACTGTAAAGTACTAAAGAAACATAGAGAAATTTCTGAAAACTGTTAAAATTCAAGCAAAATATATGAGACAAAAGTATCCAAAAGCATCAAACCTAAATGGTCTACTGGAATACTCTAATACAACTGTCTGGTTTGACTGGTAATGAACTTCAAAAATGCACCATCTTACTACCTAGCTGGACACGTAGGTACATTACTCCAGAAATTGTAAATTTTCACAAACAATAGGAGCCTACAAAACACCAACAAACTGATAGAAAATATAAAAGACATAAATATACCACCAAAAGAAAACCTTATATCTTTTGATATCACATCCAGTTACATAGATGTGCTAGTGGAAGAGACGGTCAGCATTATTAGAGAACAACTGCAGAAAAAAGGGAACACAACAAATGCTCACATAGATAAAACTGATGCCGTTCTAAGGATTATAACAGAACAGAACTACTTCACTTTCAACAAGGAGTTCTGTTTACAAAACGTTAGTCTACCAATGAACACATCCACTAGTGATATGCTCGCAAATATAGTTGTATTTCTGAACGACGCTAAGAAGGAAACATTCTGTGAAATTATTCGTCCAAAACAACACAATTTTATATACAATGTTATATCATTACATATAATACATCATACATACAATGTTATATCATTATGTGGACGACATCATTTGTATGGTAGGTTAAACAGACATCCAGATAAAAATCTACACAGTGTCATAAACTCAGTACAGGTACATCCTAAAATAAATAATTCTGAAATATTCAGGAAACCATTCACAACCAGTCCAATCACCCACTGACACACAAACATTTAAGTTTCACATATGTGCTACATAAGCTAAACAGAGCTCTGCTGGACAAACTCAACTACACAAGGAACTGAACAGAAAGTATAAAACGAGATAGAATCAGTGCCTCAGAGCTTAAAAGCATACACTCCACTTTTGTAGGTCGTCACATACAAGAAAATCACTGCCCAACAACGCTGAGACTGATCTCAATATCGTCATAGAAGGCAGTAGCTTTTATCAAAAACTAAAACAGAGAAATACCACATACAGAAACAGCAGTGAAATAATGAAAGAAAGTGTTGAGCGAATATACAACACTGTGCAATAAAACACTGTTCACAACTTTCTATGAATTGTATAAAGACACTTTCCCATATGAAACATAGTATTTAAACGTCTTTGAATATCCAAAAACATCTGATTCTTAATCCCAAGTCCCATTATTTTAGCTCTCTCTGATCCTCTCTGTCTCTCACCTCTCGCTCTCACTCTCTCTCCTTCTCATCACACACACACACACACACACACACACACACACACACACACATGCACACACACATACATACAAACATACATACACATCACAAAAGTTCTTCCCCCAGTACACACACCACCATAGTTTTCACCAAACATTAAAAATTAGTGCCACACTGAACAGAAACAAAATTATGGACATGTGAGTGTCTATTTCAGGTGAGCAATGGAAACAAATTAAAAAAATTAATATGTTATAGTTTTTAGGCTTAAAACAGAAACAATTACAGAAATAATTCGATATCCACAGAAGTAGACACATAGGTGTTGAAACATGTCTGGGTAAAAGGAAACAGAAATACATTGTGTTTTGCATAGAGTGGAGTTTAAAAAAAAGCTCAATTTGGAAAATATTCAGGATAAATGTAGGTGTGTAAATCTAAAACCCACTGTCCAAATAAAAAGAGACCACTACTATATGAAGTAGTGCATGGCAAATAGCTGACGATTATGAACAATAATAACACTTATAATGGATCCACCCAGATGTCCTCCCATGTTAACATGGTGCTTCTGGGCTTCGGGTACACGCTGGCAACAGATCAAATCCATCCAGTGAATTAATGACAAGGACTGGTGTGCTCGCCACCTTGGATGTGGTTTTTAGGCGGTTTCCCACATTCCACCAAATAAATGTCGGATTATGCACATCTGGCCTCAGTTATACGATTGGCAAACATGTCGAACACGTTCTCACGCCTTCACATGGGATGATACCATATACATATTGAAATTCCATTCTGGGAGAAGGGCTGACGATAGAAAGTTCATCTGGCCACCCTCTACCACTGACATTTCCTAATGCTGATTAACATGTCGACCCCATGTAGGCACAGGATAAGGCCAGGGAAGAGAAAACTAGCTGTTAAGACGCTGATGACCAAGCCGTTTCGCGCTCTACACTCTTAGTAACAGCTGTTGACTAAAGACATACACAACTAGAGCTTCATATCCCAGCACGCCAATGTACAATGTTATCATACGTTATAACGCGTATATCCAGCAGAATGCTCATTTTGGTTTAGAGAAAATAGATTAGCCATTTGTAAGAAAAGAAATAATTCTGTGAAAAATATTTAGACATTCAAAAGACATCTTGAACAGTGGACAAGAATAAATGATGTCCTATATAAAACAGTTAAGACATGAAACATATCAACAAGAAAACGAAGGACAATTTTTCATGCAAACTTAAAATCAATGAGTGAAAAAGTTGGGAACAGTGGTCTCTGAAGATGACAACCAGAAAGAAATCATGATGACGTGAATACAAGATACTGTAAAAGGCGTGAAAATCATCAGAATCACAGACCACAAAAAACCATATGAATACATACTGATGGAAAACTGTCGAATCCCGTCTGCAGGTGAAACCAAAACAGAAAGTTTTCAGTAGAAACAACAGTACCCCCTCTGGGATAAAAAACTATGGAATAGTCAGCAGGCAACTCACAAAAAAATAGTAGTTAAACAAGTAACTTAGAGATAAAGTTTCATCATGAAGGAATATGATGCAGTTAAGAATGTACAGAAAAGGAGGTGAAAAGTTAGGTGGAAATATAGTCTACTAGGATAACAATGTTGTGTGAGCAGTGTCAACAATGACAGTTTCTTAAACTGAGAGATTCATCAGAACTACCGTTCTCTAGAGATGATGGACTGTTCATTTCACAGTGAGGAGATGCTCACAGATGTATTACATGTCATAAAACAAGAATACACAATACACATTTAAAAAGAAGAAAAGATATGCCCATTTCCCTTCCACATATCCCAAGTGAAATGGACCTCATGGATGCGGTATGTGCAAGAAAAATCGTTAACATATTCTCATTTAAAATATAATAACAAAGCTATTACAAAATATTTAAACATACAGCACACTGAGGTGCAGTTGATAAATTCATAGGCTACTGTAGCTTGCATCATCAACGAGAAAAATCGGTTTACAGTACTTATTTATATTGATCACATAAATGCAGTGAATATGCAGATACAGCATATTTTATGTAATTATCAAATTATTTGATATTTTTATGATACAATTCACTCTTCTTAGAAATTCGCCAGTGAAGTAGAAGGAGTTGGCCACAAACAAATCCTGTAGGTTACTTTACCACTGATTTATATTAGTAGCTACAATTTTTATGGCTGCTGGCAAGTTATTGAAAATGTGTTTTCCTGAATAATTAACACATTTCTTCATCAAAGTAAGTGACTTGAAATCTCTCTGGAGATTATTCTTACTTCTAGTATTGATTCCATGAACTGACCCATTGGTTGAAAAAAGAGATGTATTATTTATAACAAATATAGTGAGAAGCAGTTGTTAGTATCCTTAATTCTTTGAACAGCCTTATGCAGGACATTTTCGACTTCACACCACAAATAATTCATATAATACGCTTTTTTGGGTCAGAAAAATTTAGTTAAATATGATGAATTATCCCAAAAATGGTCCCATACGACATTATGTAACGAAAATATGTATATCTGACAATATCCACATTGCATTGGTTAGGTGCTTCAGCAGTTCCATATTATGTTCATCACTGTTGACTTTATTATCAAGCTGTAGTACCAAAAATTTAACATTGTTAATGTATCTTATCTGCTTGTCATCCTATTGCAGGCACATACTGAGGGATACCTCTTAAATATTAATAAGCTCCTTGTAACATGTTTATCAAAGTTTAATGACAAAGAATTGGCTTGTAGTCTTTTACCAACGTCCACGAAAATTTCATTAAACAATCTGGCTAGAACTATACTTAGTTTGCTAGTTATTGTAATGTCTGTAGCCAACAAAACAACCTTGGCATTTGATATTGTTACTGAAGAAAGGTCATTGATACAAACAAGAAAAAATGAGGGCCATAAGATGAAACCTTGTGGAACAACAAATGTAATTAGTTCCCAGTTGGACTACACCTGAGCACTTAATACAGGACACTCTTTGTTTCCTGTCAAACAGAAACAAACTGAACAGTTTTATAGCATTTCCTGATGCATTGTAATGTTCTAATTTACTTAAAAGAATACTGTGATTTACAATGTCATGTGCATTTGACAGATGTAGTCAGTCACCTGCTGTCTAATGAATTAAGTGCAGCTTCACTGTACGTGTAAATAGCTCACAATATTGGAACCCTTTAGAAATCCAAACTGTGACTTTCACAATATATTATTCTTAGTAAGATGGTTAAGAAGAGGATTGCATATTATCTTTTCTAGAATTTTCGAGAATGCTGGCGAAAGCGAAACAGGACAGAAATTTGACAGCATTTCTTTATCTCTTTTCTTTTAAATAAATGCTTAACTTCAACACACTTTAAGCATTTGGAAAGTCTTCCACAGACAAGTGCTTACACAAATAACTTAAGAATAGTCTTTAATTGACATCATTGATAATTTATCATAACCACTTCAATTTTTTATTTTAAAGGTTTTGTGATAATGTGTACATATTAGTGAAGCTATTTGTAGTGCCTCATCTAAAACATTCCATGGCAGCATTTACTGAACCTGACAACTCTGTGTTTTAAGTAACAGCTGTGAAATGCTTGTTAAAAGGTTTAGCAACACTGTTCACACCTGTTAGGAATGTATCATTTACTCTTAATGTGATCATCTTCTTTTCGTCTCTGATTCTACCAGTTTCCTCTTTCACTACATGTCACATCTTCTTTATTTTGTTACCTGATGTGACTACTTTTCCTGATAATGCATTTCTTTTGATGTATGTATTATTGTCGCCAACATTTTGGATTGTTTTATGTCTTCCAAGATACCTATATTTTTTGAGTTATCCATGGCTTCTTTGTAGATTTTGGTCTTATCTGAGTTACTTTTATTAGGAAACAAGTTACAAATAAGGTAAGGACATTAAAAAAAGTGTTGTATTTTTATACATGACATGACTACAATGCACATCACACCAGTTCATGTATTTGAGGAGATTCCGAAAATAATCAATTTTTCGGTCATTAACTCTTGAACTTAAATTTAGTAAAACACTATTAACATTTAACAAAAGGAACTGTGTGTCACGATCTGAGAGGCTGCTGACTATTGGTTTTATAGCATAACTTTTTTGTGTGCAATAAATTAAGTTTTAACAACATGTTCATCTAAACCACCAGCAACCACTATTTTTGTTTGTTTACTCTTAAATAGAATAATAGAATTTCAAGGTGCTTTATGAACAGAGGAAATTTCCTGCAGGTGCTCTGTATAAACATGTTTTTGTTAAGAACTTATTATAAAATTTTGCTTCTGTCACACATGCTTCTGTATGCCACTCTAAGAAAAATTTAGGGATGTCTATGTTCTTAAATTTATGGCAACTGTCGATGAATGTGGTAGCTTCTCCTTTCTCTGTGGCAATTTGTCTCTTCTCCATTTCATGTCTACTAGAGTGAGATACTAATCTAAGTCCTGTAACACTGAATGCTTCTGTACTAATGGTCACATGTTCAGTGAGCCAGATTATGTCAGCAGAACTCCCTGTTCTGCACTCATAGGCAGCACACCGCGCCTGGTACATGCGGCGCTCAGGGACCACAGCACAGCTATGAAACCTGAAGATGGGCTTACAACAGTCCAAAACTGGTCGTATGAAAATAAAGTAATTTACAACTGAAACAGTATTTTCAACCTCTGCTATGTCAGCTGGGTTTGACAACTGTAATTCATCAATGCAGATAAGTGGTTCATTAATTCAACTATGTAGACCTCAAATGATTTAATGCAGTAGAGAGAGATTTCACACTGACTCATAAACAAATGAATGGAAGCAAAATTTCTGCTGATTGCTGAAAATTTTCAAGCAACATCTGTTTGCACTTATGCCGTATCTACCTTGTTTGGTTTCTTACCCAAACTGAAGGCTTATTTCAATCCCAATCTCTCTTAAAACTTTCTTTCTTTGTGTCTTTCGTATCCTAAAAAGGGTGCTGTACTGACATCTATGACCACTGTTGTTTTACCACTCACAACCGCACCTTGGTTTGTCTTGATGCTGGTGCAGTTTCTACCAGATGACACTCTATATTGTACTCAGGATCTCTTCCAACACTATTGCCCAGCTCACCCACTATAACCACAGTGCCTACCTTGGTGAAGTATTTAAAAATTATTCTAAATCCTCTGTCACCTGACTCAAACCAGCACAAGGCTAAAAGATATGTAGCCTGGTATTTTGATCCTAGTTTATCCTGCAAAAGTTGGTCCACACCCCTAGTGGGTTTATCTTTTCTTTCCCTACTTTCTTATTTTTCAGTTTATTGCTGATAGTTGTTCCCTATTTACATGTACATCTGCACCCACATGATAGTTTTTATTACTATCAATATAGTCAATATTGGATTTCCTGTTGGCAGTGAGGAATGGCCACAAGTCTACTTCCCAGGGAATCCCATTCTCCAGTGCTGCTTCTGAGTCTGTGATTGTTACAGTACAACCTTTACAGAACAGACAAAAAAAGAACCTGTAGAAGGGCAGAGTGATTAGTTTATCCACAGTGGGAGTTTCACAGATATGTTCTACAAACTGCAATGGATGGCTATAAACAAAAGCAATATGCAACATGAAGCAGAGTTCCTCTACCCGATTCTCACTGCCTAATAACAAAGATAGAAGAAATTGAGAATTTATGGTTCATACAGAACTATACATGCAGTCATGGCATCCGCACACTGCCCATAAATGGAACAGTAGGATATATGGCACTATATACCCTGTGGACTTTGGTCATTGGCAGTACAATGGAAAATGCAGTCAGTCTAAAAAGCTGATTCCTTCCAAATCACTTCTGTGCCCTATCTTAGAATACTGCTCAAATGTCCTGCCAAATAGGACTAACAGTGCACAAAAAGTGGCACAACAGGTCACATGTTTGTTTGACTCATCACTGAAAAGTTGGAAAAGCTCAATTGGCAGACTCTTGATATACGATACTGATCCTGCGAAATACTTCTTACAGAGTTTCAAGAATCAGTATTAAATAAATAATCTAGAAGCAATCTTTGACCCCCAGTGTGTGATTTTGTAGTGGCTGTGAAGTCAAGATTAGACTAATTACAGCATGCATAGAGGCACTTAAAATAGTTATTTTTCATATGCTCCAAGTGTGACTGAAATGCGAAGGAACACCATTATGTAGTAAAATGCTAATTAGCCTCTGCCATGTAGTTTACAATATTTTGCACAGTATTTAAATATACTTACAAGTAGAAATTTTTTGTTTCTTGTGGTGGTACTTGTTGCACAAGTCATTTTCAATCAGATGGATAAGTTGTACTACTGATACACCATCAAATTCTTGGTTTAGGAAGTTTTATCATCAATACAAATCCATCGAAAGCTGGTGAACGTTTATAAATGTCCTGTTCTTACATTTTCAGCAATTAAGAAATGGGCAGCTGATTTTTAACTGTATACTTCTCTCGAATCCGGTACAGCTCAAGGAAGTTTCTTGAAACCTCCTAGAGGTAAACATATTGGGAAGATGAAATCTACATGTACATCTACATCTGTACTCTGCTTCAACAAATGACAGTTGAAATTGATTGAAGTATCTGTCCACACAGGCATGTCTCAGAAACGAATGCACGTTTTACAGCGAGAAAAACGTAGCCAAAGCTTTCTACAAGATGGATTGAAGGCTGGCAAAAAGCAAATTCATAAAAAATGTGTCAGTCGTTTTAGATAAGAATCTAACTGATAATGCTCAGTGATTGGTCCCCTATGTCACTGTGGACAAGCCATCAAGCCATGCGTCCACCATTTCCGCCGGAAATGAAATGGTAGTCGAAGAAGTGTGAGAAACATGGTATCTCTGACAAAAGAAAATAGATTCCATCTGCCAGAAGTTTTACAGCCAGTGTTTTCTGTATTGACTGACTGAAGAATGCTTCACAGTGGGGTGCACTGGGCTAGCACTACAGCAAATATTCAAATATTTGAGGATTCAAATATTTGTCTGTTCATCTAGATTTAGTTTTCCCCTTGAATATAATATGGCTGATTCTTTTTGCCCATCCTTATTCCCATCTCATCCCACCCCCTCCCTCTGAAAATATTCTCCTTCTCCTCTCTCTTTCCATCCCTGCCTCCCCCTCTCTTTTTCACCTGGCCACCAACCCTCTACACCTTCTACCTGCTTCATGTATATCCCCTTCTCCTCTCTCTCTGTCCATTGCCTCTCCCCCTTCACTCTGTCCATCTCCTCCTCCATCCATCTCAGTCTTTCCCTGGCCATGCTCATTGGTACATGTAGCTCCTGCAATATAGTTTCATAAAGCAAGCCAAATTATAATAAAGCAAATCGATACTGCTCCCACAACACACCTGTCAAGTAGGACAGGCTACACATCTGGGGCTTGGAAATCATTTATGTGCCTCTGAAGTACAGGTCGCCATACAAAGCAGATCGAAAAGCAAGTTAACACTACTCCAGCAAAACAAGCTTTTCATGCAGGTCAGTCTACATGCCAAGGCCCAAAAACCAATTTCTTGTCCATGACATGTAAGCTGTTCTGCAAAGCAGCTTGATTTGGCAGGCTGATACTGTCCCCACACAACTTTCCTCTCATGCAGGGCAGCCTATGTTCCAAGAGCTGGAGAAAACTGTTTTACCCATATCTTTGCTCCTATTGTATCTAGGAAGTTATAGCCGGCCGGGGTGGCCGAGTGGTTCTAGGCGCTACAGTCTGGAACCGCGAGACCGCTACGGTCGCAGGTTCGAGTCCTGCCTCCGGCATGGATGTGTGTGACGTCCTTAGGTTAGTTGGGTTTAAGTAGTTCTAAGTTCTAGGGGACTGATGACCTCAGAAGTTAAGTCCTATAATGCTCAGAGCCACTTGAACCATTTTAGTAAGCTATAAACCCCACAGTGATGATACTTGTGAGGCTTACTCTTTTTGTGTCAAATTAGTCGAAATCGATCTAGTTGTTTGGGAGGAGATCCTGGACATACATGCCTAAACACATACAAAGTACTTTCACACAATTGCGGTACTTTCGCTTACCTTTCACTCATTGTGCATGGTCTATTCGAAATACTCTCCTCCACAATTGATACACTGCTCCTAATGTCGTTTTCACTTCTGGAAGCATTCTCGGTCGCTTCTTGTATCGTGCGAAGAGCCGTCTGCGAACTTTCTTTTATCTCGTCTATAGCTTCAAATCCTCACCCTTTCAATAGGGTTTTCAACTTTCGAAATAAAAAAAGTTTGCAGCAGCCAGGTCCGAAGAGTACAGAGGGTGAGGCAGCACAGTGATTTCATTTTTTGTGTAAAAGTCATGCACCAACAGGGATGAATGTGCGAATGCGTTATCGTGATGCAAGAACCACGAATCGTCTCGTCACATTTCAGGCCGTTTCCTTCTCATATTTTCTTGCAGGCGTCGCAATATCTCCCGATAGTACCACAGATTAACAGTTTGTCCCTGTGGCACAAATTCATGATGAACTAATCCTTCAAAGTCAAAGAAAACTATCAGCAAGGCTTTGACATTTGACCTGACCTGGCGAGCTTTGTTTGGCCACTGAGAACCTTTCCTAGCCCACTGAGAAGATTGAACCTAGTTCTCAACATCATAACGATAGACCCACGTCTCATCACCATTACGATTCTCTTAAGGAACGTCTCGTCCTCATTTGCGCGATCCAAAAGTTCTTCCAGATTGCGAGGCGAAAGTCTCTCTGGTCTTGACTCATAAGCTGTGGGACGAACTTGGTGGCAACATGATGCATTCCAAGATACTGTGTCAGGATTTCATGTCATGATACAACTGGAATGTTACATTCTTCTACAATCTTTCGGACTGGCACGCAAAATTTCCTTGATGTTCCTGACATAAGCCTCGCCGGTAGACGCCGAAGAGCGTCCTGAACGAGGGTCATTTCTAACTACCATCCGGCCATTTTTAAACCGTATAAACCATTCGTAACACGAGTACAGCATAATCCCTCATCACCGTAAGCTTCCTGCATCACTTGGTGTGTCTCTATGAAGGTTTTCTTGAGTTTCACTCAAAATTTAATGCAGACGCGCTGCTCATCTAACTCTGCCATCTCGAAATTCGCAAGCTGTGTGACACAACGTTCTACTCAATACAACACTAAGCAATAACTAACAAACATAAAACAATGAAACTTCCGGCAGTTACACGTTAAACAAAGGCGTGTGCAGGGATGCCAACCGCATTTCGCTCCAACATATCATTGGCGCTAAATTACGAATATTCCGGAATTTTTTGAATAGACCTCGTACACTCTGCTTTATACGTATTTAACAGATAACAA
The DNA here is from genome assembly GCF_021461395.2 of Schistocerca americana. NCBI lineage: Eukaryota > Metazoa > Arthropoda > Insecta > Orthoptera > Acrididae > Schistocerca > Schistocerca americana. The sequence goes on along the minus strand of NC_060121.1, from coordinate 421,685,305 downwards.
ATGATATCCTGGAAACAACATACGCAGGTAAACAAGTAGATTCCGCCTTCCAAGAATTCTGAAAGTTGTTCGACACTCTATCACGTCAATGACTGTTAGCCAAGATACAGTCATACACAGTATCTATGTAAATATGTGACTGGTTAGATAATAGAACCCACTATGCTATAGCTGACATCAGATGTTCTACAGAAACAAAAGAGATATTGGCAGTGCCCCAAGGAAGGAGACTGGAATATCTAGTGTTCTCAGTATACAGAAAAGATTTATCAGATAGGACCAGCAATATTGCAACATTGTTGGCAGAGGATACTGTTGTCTGCAGGAAAGTACATCGTTGGCGGCTCGTAAGGAAAACTAGAAGGACTTGGTCGAAATTTATTGTTGATGTAATTTAGCATAAAAGTAATGTAATGCCGATAACAAAGTGACAAAACCAGATAGTACTCGTTACAAAAAAATGGTTCAAATGGCTCTGAGCACTATGGGACTTAACATCTATGGTCATCAGTCCCCTAGAACTTAGAACTACTTAAACCTAAGGACACCACACAACACCCAGTCACGGTACTCGTTACAAGATTTGAGTGAACATGTTGAGCATGCAACATTGTATAAGTACTGATGGCTAATACTATGAAACGATGTGTTATAAGAACACTTGTCAAATCATTATAGTCGAAGACGATTTGGAAGACCTGAATTTGTTGGAAGGGTTCTGGATAAATGCGATGCATTGGTAAAGGAAATCGCATACAAGATGATAGGGCAACTAATCCTAGAATGTTGTTCGGCGTTCGGTAGCAGTAGGCATAACGATAGATAGCGACCAAATTCGGGAATGGGCTCTTAGGTTCCCAACAGGTTGGTATAGTCTACACTAAAGTGTAACAGAAATCGATAATATTGGTACAAAATATCTATGATCTTATGGCCAGAGTCCAAACTGATGACCCAAAACCTTATGACCACGCCCCTCACCGCTAGATTATGTAAATTAGAGAAGCATAGACGAATGAGAAATCATTCCAGTGATGATAAGGACGCAAATGGAGAAATCTATTGTTATAAGTGACTTTGACAAAGAACAAATTGTTGCTGTTCTGAAACGACGAAGCTGATCAACTACTCGCGTACTACTATCGTGAGATCTATGGAAAGTGACGGAAGAACGGCGAAGCATGAGTAGGTGACAAAATGTCCACCCTCATCACAGTACGTGGAGGTCATGTCTGTAAAGAAGACAGGCGGCGATTTGTGGCAAATATGACGTCAAAGTACAGTACTGGTGTAGGTATAAGTGTTTTGGAAAATACCGTTCAACGTACATGGTTAAACATGAGGCTCCCCATCTGGCTGTACCTACATGTTCCCAAGTTGACACTGTTCGAAACATGCACTGCGCCAAAGATGTAGTCAGTGGGGGGCAGTATTCTACTACGTTGAACACTCACTGGGGCTTCCATGAGACCTGTGCCAGTAATTGAAGGCACCATCCCAATTGTGGACTATGTGACCATTATTGTGGACCGCCTGCGTCCTCTCCGGCTATATGTCACCCTTACACAGTAGGATAACTGTACGCGTAACAAGGCTAGACTCGTCTAGGAGTGATTTGAGCCGTACGACAGCGATCACCACCAAATTCGTCTGCTCTGGACCCAATGAATCACTTTTGGTATACTGTCGGGCGCCAGCTTCGCGCCTTTAAACCATTGGCCACCAATGTACGGGAACTGCGTGAGCTGTGCATAGATATCTGGTGCCATATACCTACAGAAACCTACCAAGGACATGACGAACCCACGTCAGGCAGAATCGCTGCTGTTCCGCGCCCTAAAGATCGACAAACACACTATAAAATTACGTGTTCCTAATGCTTTGGCTTATCAGCGTGTATGTAGATGTAGTTCACTGAAAAATGCCGTACGTCTAATGAAGATATTATTGTAGCCGTAGGCAGATATTTCGGATACCTCTTAGGTGATCGACAAAAACTAATCAGGCCCCGAGGACAGTGCGACCTTGATCGGTAGGCGAGTCATCCCTTGCCTATGATATGAACTGGATGCAATATAGATGAGTACGGGGTCAGCACACTGATCTGCCAGCCACTGTCAGCTTTCCCGACCTTGGAGCCGCTACTTGTCGTTGAAGCTGCTCCCCAGTTGGCCTCACGAGGCTGGATGCTCCAGCTCCAGTTCCGTCCCCAAAAGAGCAATTCCTAGCCCTCCCGGAAACTGAAGCTGGATACTCTACATAACAGTCAGACTGGTTGACTAGTTGTCTACGGAGGCGGGTTAGGGATGGAATGTACTCACTACGAAACGCTGTACTCAAACATAATAAAAAGCGTAGCATATGCAAACGACGAGGGTACCACCGTACGATCGGAGTAGGATATGCAAAAGCGTCAGGCTCTAAGCTGAGCATCAGGAAAACTAGCCTAATGCCGATCAATGGCTCAAATGGCTCGGAGCACTATGGGACTTAACTGCTGTGGCCATGAGTCCCCTAGAACTTAGAACTACTTAAACCTAAGGACATCACACACATCCATGCCCGAGGCAGGATTCGAACCTGCGACCGTAGCGGTCGCGCGGTTCCAGACTTTAGCGCCTAGAACCGCTCGGCCACTCCGGTCGGCCTAATGCCGATCGGTAGAGGATTCAAAACAGACTAAAACGCCCCTTTCAAAGTATGCTATAATATCAAACTGCTAGGAACAAATATGAACAACTGTGCTCTAAAAACAGTGGCGGACAAGTGGAACAGACACCACTGATTCTTATATGCGTTTGGCCATGAAGAGAAGCTGTTCACAACGCAACAGAGGTTTGGTACACAGTTTCATACAGTGGATAGACTTTGACAACAGCAAAATACTCTAAAAAATATGGTGCGTTGGACAAATAGCTAGAAAAACAATGCATGCGGTAGGGTGATATATGTGAAGGGGTGAAATCTTCGAGGTGGGGATAAAGGGGGCCTTGGGCTTAGAGATGTCAAAAGAAATTGCAAGGCACGTTTGATACGGAGAATGATGGAGCTGTGCTACAAAGACCAGGGCAGTACGCTGAGTGGGGCTGTAAAGAAATACAAGCAAGACAATATCCAAAAACCAATAAATTTGAGGGAAATACACCAGAGGACGAACAACTTCAGGATGTTTCTGCTGAACATTACGAGTAGTTACTCCCGGGTGACAACTAGCACACTTGAAGATCGAACCACCGCACAAGTATGCCAGCTAATGATCAGCAACGGAAGAGTAAACCGTAAGAAGTGAAGTATCCGCCTAAGGACAGTATCATAATCTGGAAGAACGTCCACAAAATTTTTAACAATCGACATAATATCAGACGGGTACAAAATAGTTAAGAAAGAATAACAACGCAAGAAAAACTTCACAGAATACATTTTTCGGATACTGAAAAGTGCAGATGATGTGATCATATTGACACCTTGTCACACAGATAGGTCTGTGGAGAGAACAACGTCATAGGGGATTGCTGTAGAAAGTATCTGACTTTTAATTACAGAGCAGCAAGACACAGCATGTCACTAACATCGTGCTACAACCAGGCAGAAAGTACTATCCCGCAACCAAGGAAAATACTTGCTCATGATAGTAGGGCATATCGTGCATTACTTAAACAGTGACCGGGATATAGCGTATACTACGTGATCCAGGCACAACTATTAACGAAAGACGCTAAGTATAGGCAAAAGTATGCAAACGACATCTCAGCACAGAAACATTAAAATATGAGGTAGGAAAGATGAGGAAAAAAGAAGAGAAAAACACTACCTCTAGTGCATGTTCTTGCCTGGTTGGTGGCTAGCTGTTGCTGCTGACCGCTAGTAAATTTGGTGTTCTCTGCCGCGTTAATGAGCACAGTATCAACAAAGACATGCTGCATGGGGACACAAGTGAAGCACCTGAAATGGACAACATAGCTGTGCGTGGGCAATTTCCTAAGTTAACATTTTTTTTCTTTTTTATCGCACCCTGTGTCATTGGTAGATCTGAGCACTTATTCACTGGTACTGGGAAGACCGTGTTGTCAAACAATAAGATTACACACTGAGCCGAGAAAAACCAGACGAGATTGCTGAGGAAAAAGCTGATGACATACACACAGTAGGGCAGCGACGCGTGCAAGACGATGGCAATGAAGATGTTGAAGAAGGAGTAGAATAAGATGATTATCAGTGTGCTGGTAGTGACGACGCTGTATCTCAAGGCTCTGAAAGAAAGAAATGCTAATTATTGTGCTAACAAAACGTGAATATGTCTGTATTATGATGAAAGATTGTCCATTTATTTTTGAAAAAGAGGGCCTTCTTTTAAAAAAGTAGGCATTTTTACTTAAAAAAAAACACAGTTGCTTTCAGGCCGAGAGTCTGTTACCTGTCACCTTTTCCAGTGGCCAATGAAAGTACTGTTACAACATTTTTCATATGGTGTGCTCCATTAGGTGAAATGAAAAGAAGAAATGATAACTGAATCGATAAACCTAGTGTAAATACTTAATGTTGTTTACTATAAGACGACCTAGTTGCTCATGTTGTGTACTGAAGTATTTTTACCATAAACGTATTACATGTCTGACTAATAAGATAAATTTTCACTAACAAAAATTGCTGGATATTAAGTGCGAGACATCTCTGTTGCCGAAAATTCAGAATCTTTCTTCGTATTCGTAACGACGCACTGCGTAGTGAGCAGAGAGGATCTCCAGAATGCGATAAAGACTTGCAAAGTCAAGTTCGGGAATCTAGACTTTAAGATGAACTAGCTGATAACTTCGTATCAGGTATTGTCATGAGAGCGAGAAGAATTTTTTATTTACAGGCATGAGACTAAAAACGCTAACGCAGCTGTCCGGAAAATAAACCAGTTTCATTCATCATTTCGCCAGGAGGGTCAGTTATTTTTCAGTGGTTTGCTATGTTGTGAAAGACATGGTGAATCACTGGCTGTGAAGGGTGCAGACAAAAATTAACACGAGGATCAATGTACGATATTGCACACGAGTCAAATGTAGATTCGTCACGTCGTGGAAGAAGCCCTGCTCCTAAATTCATTAAGTACCGAGGTCGTCGTAACACAACCAACGTTCTCTAGACACGACAGAACTTCACCGGCAGAAAGCAGACTCTGATGTTTTAAACCATACCAGATAATCTGTTCCTTGGAAGAATCAACGTTTTGTGGTTTCAGCGGTAGTTCATTCACATAGTGGCTACTTTTAGAAACAGTACCCTGATTTTTTTGTGTATAAAGCGGTCTATATCGCTTAATAACTTTATTTATTAGGCCGGTTCGACGTTGCTATCATCAGATATCTGCAATAAATTAAATGAACATAAAGAGCGGCAGGCATATCAACTTACAAAAGATGAATTACATAAATTCACTCGTCAAAAGATTGGAAGATGCAAAACAAGGTTCAGTGTCCATAATGAAAACCTATGCCTAATAGGGGCGTCAACTAAGAATTTGGCTCAAAATATTATACAAAGCTGTAAGTTCTGGCCGACCATGACGCTAATGTGGGGGACGTTGCCTTCAAATTTTATTTAATTATTTATTTTTCCCCTTTCATACTTATGAAAGGACAGACAATATTTAAATTACAAACATGAGACATAGGTTTTTAATACTTTCACTGACACATGTTTCGCAAGTTCTAAGCTTTTACAAATATTTTTTACTTTTAGTTTTTCATCTTTTGTAACTTGATATTATATAACAAATGACTGTCGCTCTTAATGTTCCTTTAGTCTTAATAGCAGATATCGGATGGTGGTACTAACCGAAACGGAGTAATAAGTAGAGAAATTTATTGACCAATCTAGACAGTATTATTCAAAAAATATTCACAATGAACGCAGACTCAAATAGGAAATTTATTTCCTTTATTAACAAGTATTTTCAAGTACTTCATCAGACTTGAAGCACTGGGACCGAAGTCACTTTTCATGAACATTGAGAGGTCGAAATCACTTGAGCCAATTCCACGCCGGAAGGCGGATGTTTAAAAACGTGCCATTTGAATTGGTGCTTCATCTTTGTATTACCGGGCAGACAGTCGCCGAATATTGCCGCATGAAAACATGAGCCCGATGGTGAAAATAAAGCGCCCCATTAAAGACACAAACAAGATCCCTTGGCGTCCCATAAAACAGTAGCCACAACATTTCTGAGTGACTGAGTTCGGTGCACCTTTTTTGATTTCTTATGAGAGTCGACATGCGTATGAATCCGCAACTTTGAACACTGTGTTGTGTCCTTGTTAGCACGGGAAACTCATTCCGGTCGACAGTCACGAGTCTATTCAGGAGCTCTTCCATAATAAATAAGGAAAGGAAGTCTAAAGAAACAGTCATCCGTGGACTTTATTTGTTGTTATCAGAGAACAGTATTGGAACAAGGAGTTTGTGGCAGCTCTCATGCAAAACAGACAGACAAATCTGCAGAAAGAAGCCTGATAGTTAAGATATCGTGGAACGCCAGTTCTCACAAAATTTTTCGTCATATTTGTGTACCAGTTTCTTGCTGGCTGCAGATGAACGGTACTTCTGTCATCTTGAAGAACATTCGTTCTCCCCCTCGGTGGTATGCTGACACCCACCACACACACTCATCACATTTGGTCTGCATGCAGGAAAAATTCCGCTATGACTCTCCATAATTTTGAAGTCTTTATTACACAGAGTATTTCACATTTGGCGGGGCTTTAGACTGCAGCGCTGATTTAGAACGACTATTGTAGGCGAACGAGAAGCAGTGAGGCCTTTCCCTATAGTTGCTACTTGGGTCAGCGTAGCGGCTGCTCCGTTTATCAGCTACTGCCTACGCTACATGAAGACAGGGATTACTTACTATATTTACGTTGTAAATTAATACTTGAACGACGTTTTGGTTAGCAAGATTCGCAGTAAAGTTCAATAATACTTTAAGGTAAGAACAGAAATAGAAAAAGAGAAAAAGGACAAGCCTGTCCTATATGCTATGCGAACTGTTTTAAAACTACAGAGAATAACTTGCTGATTAATCTGTAGTGCTTTTGGGGGTCAGGACGCCTTAGAGTGGAGGTAATCTAAGGATAACTGCATTTATAGAAGTTATAAATTTTGAAAAACAAACTTTTGCCAAGGAACAAGGTGAGAAGAGAGTGAGATAGGCCTATAGTCTATCGCCCATATTATTCTATTTTTACGTAGAACAAGCAGTAAAGAATATTAAGGAGAAATTTGGAAAAGGAATCAAAGTTCGGTGACAAGTAATAAAATGCTTTAAGGTTGCTGATGATATTGTATTTCTGACAGAGATGGCAAAGGACTTGGAAGATCGGTTGATCGGAATAGATAGTATCTTCAAAAGAGATTATGAACATCAACAAAAGTAAAACAAGTACATTGGGATGTGCTCGACTTCAACAACTGATGTTGATGGAATTATACAGGGTAATTATAAAGCCTATGACACATTTCAAAAAATCAGTACAGATGAATTACCCAGAACAACGTAAAACATTATACCGTATGTGAAAGACAAAAACCCACAGTTATTTTACAAAGTTTATAAATTTTCTATGTGTCCACCCTTCGTCACGAGGCACACGTCTAATCCGTAGTTCAGTCCTGCCCATATCTGACCCAATACATCTACATCTACATTTATACTCCGCAAGCCACCCAACGGTGTGTGGTGGAGGGCACTTTACGTGCCACTGTCATTACCTCCCTTTTCTGTTCCAGTCGCGTATGGTTCGCGGGAAGAACGACTGTCTGAAAGTCTCCGTGCGCGCTCGAATCTCTCTAATTTTACATTCGTGATCTCCTCGGGAGGTATAAGTAGGGGGAAGCAATATATTCGATACCTCATCCAGAAACGCACCCTCTCGATACCTGGACAGCAAGCTACACCGTGATGCAGAGCGCCTCTCTTGCAGACTCTGCCACTTGAGTTTGCTAAACATCTCCGTAACGCTATCACGCTTACCAAATAACCCTGTAACGAAACGCGCCGCTCTTCTTTGGATCTTTTCTATCTCCTCCGTCAACCCGACCTGGTACGGTTCCCACACTGATGAGCAATACTCAAGTATGGGTCGAACGAGTGTTTTGTAAGCCACCTGCTTTGTTGATGGACTACATTTTCTAAGCACTCTCCCAATGAATCTCAACCTGGTACCCGCCTTACCAACAATTAATTTTATATGATCATTCCACTTCAAATCGTTCCGCACGCATACTCCCAGATATTTTACAGAAGTAACTGCTACCAGTGTTTGTTCCACTATCATATAATCATACAATAAAGGATCCTTCTTTCTATGTATTCGCAATACATTACATTTGTCTATGTTAAGGGTCAGTTGCCACTCCCTGCACCAAGTGCCTATCCGCTGCAGATCTTCCTGCATTTCGCTACAATTTTCTAATGCTGCAACTTCTCTGTATACTACAGCATCATCCGCGAAAAGCCGCATGGAACTTCCGACACCATCTACTAGGTCATTTATATATATCGTGAAAAGCAATGCACCAGTAGTACGGTAACAACAGCCGCTATGATGCAGTGTCGCAAGTATTCGATATTCTATGCTAGAAGTGGAACATTGATGCTATTCTTGATGTAATCCAGCAAAAGAATCCATCAAACCTGACATGACAGCCTTGATGGATTGGGTTGGGTCAGTGGGCTATTCAGGGAAGTGACTACGTCTCATGCAGGCAATCTAGTACACAACTGTGGGAATAAGGAGGTGCGCCATCTTGTTGACAGACGAAATCTCTGCTGTCAGTATCAAGATGTGACATGTCGAGGTAAGTGATGCCACTGACAGTTCTCTCAACAGAGAAGTGTCCATAAGAGTGTCTTGTTGGGCACCGCACAGAACACGTTAATTTTCCGGACGTGTTCTATAGTTGCATGCGGATTCTGTGTCACCAAAACGCGTATGTTGTGTCTGTTGACCATTCTAGAAAGATGAAAATTAGCTTCGTCACTGATGATTTATTTGCTTGGTAAGTCATCATTTTCAAGAAGGGTGCAGAACTGCAGACGGTACAATTTGTCTTCATGGCTCTTGACTTGGGGAGCTGCAAACTGTACGATTTCGGTTATTCATTTACGAAGGATTTTCCACACTGTTAGCGGGATGTTGAATCCCGCACTTGCTCGACAGGCAGACTGTGCTAGACTTCGGAACATCAGATACGTCACAAGGTGCATTTTGTCTGTTCTGACAAATGACCATCCGTCGTCAATTTCTTGCATCACGTCGCTGTGCTGTTGTAAACTGATGGTGTCTTCTGAAACTTGGCACGGAAAGTTCTTTGCATATTCATTGCCGACCCGCCAACAGGAAAATTTTTGGCACAAAATGCAGCCTCTACCCTTTTCGTTGCCATTTTCAGCGCCCCTGTCGGCGGTTTTTCCAAACTAAATTGCCAGCAGTGAATGTGGAAAAAACATGCTAGTTTGTCTTTCACGTACTGTATCATTTGTTACGTTCATTTTTAGCCATTTTCCGATATCGATTTTTAAAAAAATGTTTCGTGGACTTATATTATGCATAGAATTTCCGTAAAATCGACGAGGTTAAATATCATAGAGAGGCTATACTTCCGCCATGTGTGAAGTAAACTGAGTACCCTACCGCCATTTTATCTCTAGTGAAGGGCGTCGTCTGCTCTGTTGAGCCTCCCCCCACCCTCCCCCCCCCCTTGAAACTCAGACTGACTAACTTCAAATAGCTCATGCTAGCTTTATCTTTCTCAAAAAAGCCACAAACAGCGATGATGTCCATATACACTGGCAGCACAAGGAAACTTTTAGTCGAAATATGGATAAACTTTTCGATGTGGATAAAACTGCAAGATAACTCATAATATTTTCGTTCACCCACGATAATTTCTTGTTGCTCCCAAACTGAACGTAAATCAATCCAAAATGAGCAGCCACCACCTGAAGATTATGGAGTAAACTTCAAAATGTGTTGTGGTAAGATAATAGAAACGATACTTTTGCTTGTGTGAAAATATGTAACAAGAGTATAATTATAAAATTACAGCCATAATAGCTAAGATAGCTCGTCTGGTAGGCCCTGGTTATATCAATAAATTTTTTGTATATGTGATGGAAAATTAAAGACAGTTGGAATTGTCTTGGACAAAAGGCGTCTCTGATCAAAAGTGTCGCATATATATATTTATTTGAGGAGATGTAGCTCATTGTAGTTCGAAACAATTTGTCCCGTTTCATATTTGCTGCCCAACTCCACGTTAGCTCCCGTCGCTTCAGTTTGTGCAACTGAGCGCTAAACACATTTTAGGTATGTTTATAATTCGCTACATAAATTGCAAAGAAAAATTAAACGAGTCACCAAATGAAGCAGTTCGCTTTCCAAACAGAAAAACGATTGACTGCCTCCTCTCAATTTATGATCACCGTCAGTATGGCGGCCGAGTTAACGTTGGCTGCCGCAAGGAGCGCTGTAGCTTGTGTGTCAGCCACTCTGTGAAATTTAAAGTCGTTGCGTAAAATGGCTTAAAGATAAACAGATGCTGGTCCAGTGTTAGTGGTTGCATTATAAAATATGAATTGAAACAGCTGCGAAAGAGCTATAGAATTTTCAGAGCTACTATACAATGTTGTCACAAGGAGAATCATTTACGGCATAAGATAAATCACAGTAAACAAACACTATTTACGTCACCCCATTGACGTAGCCATGATTTTGTCATAAGGGGGTGGGGATATTTGCTAATGAAGACCTTAAAATCTCCGTAAACAACGATAAACCGTTTTATTCCACAATGATCTCGGCGTTTTCGCAAACGGAGATATAATCTCGTTACTTACGAGTGCTGTATTCTGGCAAACCACTAAGGAGCCGTCATGCTCCAATCTCCCTTCACCTTCCAAGATCTTTTATACTGTTGTGGGTTGGCAGGAGAGCCAACACCGGGATACAAGAGAAAGCCGAAAGGCACGCGTTTTAGCTCACGCAGGCTGGCGTGAGGTCTGGAACAGGACAAGGAAATTAGAATTTAGAAAAAAACGGACGTAGCTGGTGGAATACTTAACTTTAATCCATAAATGGTGAACATCGCTCTTAAAGGTACATTATTCACAGTATCAACAGTAACTGGTAATGGCGCCTTGCTAGGTCGTAGCAAATGACGTAGCTGAAGGCTATGCTAACTATCGTCTCGGCAAATGAGAGCGTATTTTGTCAGTGAACCATCGCTAGCAAAGTCGGTTGTACAACTGGGGCGAGTGCTAGGAAGTCTCTCTAGACCTGCCGTGTGGCGGCGCTCGGTCTGCAATCACTGATAGTGGCGACACGCGGGTCCGACGTATACTAACGGACCGCGGCCGATTTAAAGGCTACCACCTAGCAAGTGTGGGTTCTGGCGGTGACACCACATATACACTAGTCTTCTCTCAGTCTGGATTAGAGCTGAGGAAGTGATCAGGAACGGACGTGCGTTAATTTTTTTTTTTTTTTTTTTTTTTTTTTTTTTTTTTTTTTTTTTTTTTTTTGATGCCGTGACTATTACCGACAGGGCTTTTGGAATGAAGAGATCTCTGTTCGACAGAGAAGCTAGAACAATTTTTGGTGAGTAAAATGCAAAGAATCCGGAATTATTCAACCTTACACTTCCCCAAATTTCCTGATTTATGTATGCGTCTGTCACTTCCTGCAATGTAAGAAAGACTGTTTTTTGCATTAAAGAATTCCCTGGCAGATGAATGCATGAGCTTAAATGAGGAGAATTTTGATTACTTTTTATTTACCATATGGCTTTCAGTGCCGGGAGTACCCAAAGAGTTGCTCGGCTCGGCTTCAATGCAGCTTTTTTCGTTTAAGTGAAAAGGCTGCATCTTTAAGGGAACTGGATCCTTTCTTGGAAGAAAGGGATTCAAAAGGAATTGACTATAGCCTATAGTAAGGCACCAACTGCAGCATTTGCCTGAATTGAAAATAGGAAACCGCAGAAAACCATTTTCAGGGTTGCCAGCGATGGATTTAAACCACCTCACTTCGCGAATCCAGGGATTGCTACCTCAGCGTCAGCTATTCCTGATCCCGCCCTTTGCCGACGGCCTTGGCCACCCTAACCTAACCTACATAGAAACAGATGGTGACAATATGTAAGTAGGATGCATGAAAATAGCTTTACAAAACAAATTCTGGACTTTCTGGACTACAAACCCAAAAGAACAAGGCAGAGAAAGACCACGGAAGAGATAGCTGGACCTTGTTGAGGGGAACGGATCAAATCACCTAATCCATGATGGGAGAAGAAGAAGATGAAGGAGGAGGAGGAGGAGAAGGAGAACTGAAGAATGAACATTACAAGCGTCTAAATCTGTGTCTATACTCTGCAAACGATAGTGAAGTTCATGGCAGAGGGTATGTCCCATTCTGTCAGTTATTAGCATTTCTTCCCCTTCCATTCGCACATGTAGCGCGTGAATAATGATTGTCCTCACGATTCCTATTTGAGCGATACGTAGGGGCTTGTCGTATATTCCTGGTGCCATTCTTTAAAGCCGGTTCTTGAAACTTCGGTAGTAGACTTTCTTAGTATATTTTATGTATATCTTGAACTGTCAGCCAGTTCAGTCTCTTCAATATCTCTGTGATATTCTCCCATAGATCAAACAGACCTGTGACCATTCAAGCTGCTATTTGCTGTATCCGTTCCGTATCCCCTGTTAGTCCTACTCGCGATGGGTCCCGCGTGCTTGAGCAATATCCTGGAATGAATCGCACGAGTGATTTGTAAGCACTCTCTTTGTAGACTGACTGTAGTTCCTCAGTAGTCTACCAATAAACAGAAGTCTACCACCTGCTTTACGAACGACTGAGGGTTTGTTGTGACTACATTTCAAATCCCTACAAAGTGTTACACCCAGATATTTCTATGAGTTGGACAGTTCCAACTGTGATATATTGATATTATTATCATAGGATACTACACTTTTCGTTTTGTGATATGCACAATTTTAAGATTCTTAACATTTAAAGCAAGTTGCTAGTCTTTGCACCGCTTTGAAATCATATCAAGATGTAAATATTTCTGCAGCTTCTTTCAGACATTATTTCGTTACGGATAAGTGCATAATCTACAAAAAGTCTGAGATTACTTTTAAAATTGTCCACAAGCTCATTACTGTATAACATGAACAGCAAGGGTCCCAACAGACTTCCATGAGGCACACCAGAGGTTACTTCTACATCTCATGATGACTGTCCATCGAAGATCTCTTCCTACCACTGGGTGCTGTTTTTTCTTCTAGCGATCTACGACAGATTATATTTACATGAGGAGCTAACTCAGCCGCAAAATCAGTATAGAATCTGATAGCCATTCCGTGGGGCCCTGGAGCTTTGTTCAGTGTTAACGATTTCAGATGAGACTAACACTTATTTCACTCATATTTTCAGTGGTATGAGGAATTAATTTGAGGCAATTCTCTGGATTTTTCTTTGTAAAGAAACGTTTGAAAAGAGCTAAGCATTTCAGATTTTGCTTCAGTTTCTATCTCATTCGCTAGGGATTGGACACTAACTTTGGTGCCACAAACAGCCTTTACATATGACCAGAATTTTTTTGTGTTTTGTGAAATATCATTAGACAATATTCTGCTACGCTAGTAAATGAAAACATCACGCATTGCTCTTTTGACAGCCAAACGCGTTTCATTCAGCTACTCTGTAACGATAGTCATGTCCTTGGTTTTATACCTATTATGCAGTAATGTCTGTTTCTGTAGGATTTTCTTCACAATGACTGTATACCATGGAAGGTCCCTTTAATTTAACTGTTGTACTGGGTACATCTGAAGCCAGTACATGGTCAACTATTCTTTTAAACTTGAGCTATAGTCCCTCTACTTGCTACTGCCCTGTGGTGAAAGTTTCAAGTTCCTCATTGAAATGTGGTACTACTTATTTTTCATCTAGTTTACTGAACATATACAGGGAGAAACAAAAAGGACTTTACAATTTTTGAATAATATAGAAATTTACTGAGAGAACTTACAAAATCGGTAGACGTGTCATTTCGTAGCAAACAACCTCAAGTTTCACATACAGCTGTCAAGTGTATTTTGGTTCGAAGTGACTACCATTTGTGATGCGGCAAACATCCCATCGGTAGTCATAACTTGTGCAACGGCGGTTTGGATTCGATTTTTCAGGTCGGCTAAATTGCTTCGTAGGAGAGGAACATTCATACGGTCTTTAATGAAATCCCAGAGAAAGAAATCCAGTGGTGCCAAGTATGGGGAACGAGTTGGCCATGCGATTGCCCCTTCGTCAACCGACCCGGGAAGCGATTATCGAGGAAACTTCGAGCTTTCCTGAGAAAATGAGGTGGTGCACAGTCTTGCTGGTAGTAAACCATTCCATCCCGGACAGCTTTACCGATCTGTGGAGTTAAAACATATTCAAGCATATCCAGATACACAAACAAGTCACAGTTTTCTGCATGAGGAAGAATGGCTCTGAGCACTATGCGACTTAAGTTCTGAGGTCATCAGTCGCCTAGAACATAGAACTAATTAAACCTAACTAACCTAAGGACATCACACAGATCCATGCCCGAGGCAGGATTCGAACCTGCGACCGTAGCGGTCGCTCGGTTCCAGACTGCGGCGCCTAGAACCGCACGGCCACTCCGGCCGTATACTTTCAACCTGTCTCAACCAAGTCCTTGTGTCAATAATAAATTGTAGGCCCGCTTGGAGGTTCCTTAGTGTATCCAGTGCGAAAATTACGCCGAACAGTTACACAGTTCGTTTCGTGAAACCAAAACACACAGGAAGCACACTCTAGCCATTTTAACTGGCACTACGCAAGCGCTCCTGGTGGCGGAATGCGGTACTAAGTGACTCAAACTTCAGGTTGTTCGCTACAAAGTGACGGATCTATCGATACTGTAAGTTATCTCAATAAATTTCTATATCATTCCAAAGTCGTAGAGTACTTTTTGACTCGCTCTGTATATCTTTCTGCTTGTTTCAGTCCTTCTTTGTACTTCGGTGATCATTGGTGCCACAACCGCGTCACATGCGTGAACTGGACCGGTTGCACCGTGCTGAGGCGATCGCAGCGTGTCGCGGTGCGGCGTCGCCAGAGACGCGCACGGCCCGCGCTAATCTCCGGTGTGGGCCGCAGCGGCGCTGCGTGGGAGTGGTGCCGCCGCGGGGGCGCGGGGGTGGGGGGCGCATCCGGCCCGGCCGGGCCGCCTGCTGAATGAACGGCTCACCGGAAGCCGCCGCCTACCTCACATCCGCGGCCGCGCGCGCTACGTACACACACACACACACACACACACACGCACACGCACACACACGCACGCCGCGCGGAAACGACGGCCGGCGGTGTCGCGTTGCGCCGCGCAGCGAGCTTTCAAAAATAGGCCGGCCCTGCTGCCCGCCGACAATGGCGCTGCGCAGCGGACGTTCCGCACACTAAGCACCAACTATTCTCAAATTCGTCGACATCCAAATGTTTCAGCGCAAGCGGCAGCGAGGCACCAATCCGACCTCAAATACTCGTATGCCACGGGTAAAGTTTGGTTGCACAGCACATAAGCATCCTGCGGAAGTCCTCATTGCAACTTTTTTTTCTGTTTATCGCATGGCAAACGGCAATGTACACTGGGGTGACAAAAGTCAAACGACAGCGATAATCACATACTGTATACAGATGGCGGTAGTATAGCGTACACAAGGTATAAAAGGCCAGTGTACTGACGAAGCTGTCATTTGTACTCAGGTGATCCACGTGAAAAGGTTTCCGAAGGCATTATGGTCGCACGACAGGAGTTAAGCGGAATGATAGTTGAAGCTAAACGTATGGAACATTTCATTTCTGAAATGGTTAGGGTATTCAGTATTCCTAGATCCACAGTGCAAGAATGTGCCGAATATACCAGATTTCAGGTATTACGTCTCACCAAAGCTGTGGCCGACGGCTTTCCCTTAACGAACGAGTGCAGCGGCATTTCCTTAGAGTTGTCACAGCTAGCACACAAACAACACTGCGTGAAATAACCGCAGATATCTATATGGTACGTACGACGAACTTTTGTGTTAGGACAGCGCGCTAAAATTTGGAGTTAATGGGCTACAGCAGCAGACGACCGACGCGAGTGCACTCGCCTGTAGCGCCTCTCCTGCCCTCGAGACCATATTGGTTGGACACTCGACGACTGGAAGACCGTAGCCCGCTGAGACGAGTCTTGATTTAATTTGGTAAGAGTTGATAATAGGGCTCGAGTGTGGCGCAGACCTCACGAAGCCATGGACCCAAGTTGTCAACAAGGCACTGTGTAAGATGGTGGGCCGGCCGGTGTGACCGAGCAGTTCTAGGCGCTTCAGCCTGGAACCGTGTGACCGCTACGGTCGCAGGTTCGAATCCTGCCTCGGGCATGAATGTGTGTGATGTTCTTAGGTTAGTTAGGTTTAAGTAGTTCTATGTTCTAGGAGACTCATGACCTCAGATGTTAAGTCCCATAGTGCTCAGAGCCATTGGAACCTTTTTGTAAGCTGGTGGTGGCTCCAGAATGGTGGAAGCTGTGTTTACATTGAATGGGCTCGATCCTCTGGTCCAGCTAAACAGATCATTGACTGTAAATGCTTGTGTTCGGCTACTCGGAGACCATTTGTTCCCAAACGACAATGGAGCCACAGTTGTTCGCGATTGATTTGAAGAACATTCTGGACAGTTCGAGCGAATGATTTGGCCACTCAGATCGCTTTACATGAATCTCATTGAACATTTATCTAACATATTCGAGGGGTCATTTTGTATACAATATCGTACACCGGTAACATTTTCGCAATTATCGGGCGCTTAAAGGCCGAATGGCTGAATATTTCTGCAGTGGACTTCCAGCGACATGTTAAGTCCACGCCACGTCGAGCTGCTGCACTACGCCGTGCAAAAGGAGGTCCGACATGATATTAGGAGGTATCCCATGACTTTCGTCACCTTCATGTAAATCAGTTAGGGACAAAATAAATAGGAAATGGAAGGAATCCAAGACGACATGGTTGCAAGAGAATTTCTAAGAAATCGTAAAACAAATATTGTCTGAAAGACTGGTTCAGCATATAGAAAAGTCAAAACAACCTTCTGTGTACTTAAAAGCAAACTTGTCGAGTCCACTGGGATTCCCACTGTTGAATTCAGGGTAGAGAGCGGTTAGTTGGAAACGTGAATCATCCAACCAGGTGACAAGCTTTCGTCGATCCACGGTCCAGTCTCGATGATCCAGTGCCCCTGCAGTCGTCACACAGTGATAGTGGGTCACAGTGGAAACACGTACGGATCGTCTGATGTAGAGTTTCATGTTCAACGACGAGCGCTGAACGCTATGCTCCGGAACATTTGTCCGTGGACAGTAGTAGCTTTGTCGAAACTTCTGTGGTGTCACCGCCAGACACCACACTTGCTAAGTGGTAGCCTTTAAATCGTCCGCGGTCCGTTAGTATACGTCGGACCCGCGTGTCGCCACTATCAGTGATTGCAGACCGAGCGCCGCCACACGGCAGTTCTAGAGAGACTTCCTAGCACTCGCCCCAGTTGTACAGCCGACTTTGCTAGCGATGGTTCACTGACAAATAACGCTCTCATTTGCCGAGACGATAGGTAGCATAGCCTTCAGCTACGTCATTTGCTACGACCTAGCAAGGCACCATTATCATTTGCTATTTATCTTGTGATGCATGTACCGTCAGATCGATGTTCACCAATTATGGATTAAAGTATTCCAGAAGCTACGTACCTTTTTTGCTAGTCTCTATTCCTTTAACTGTTCCAGACTTCACGCCATCCTGCGTGAGCTTAAACGCGTGCCCTTCGGCCTCCCGTCCTAGTGGATTGGCTGTCTTGCCAGTCCACTAAAGCTTCACCGTCCTATGATAATGTCAGCCACCTGTGCTGGCGAGTCGTCACAAAAATCGTTAAACAAACTCCGGCCGAAGAGCCCGAAACAGAAGCTAACAGGCAGTTCGTCAAAACGTGGCCAACAGTTTTGTCTTCTACTTTGTCGTCAGATCGCTGCCTACATCGCTTTACAGAGCGGGCACCTCCACGTTCTGTGACGTGGTGTGCACGTCCACCACCTTGTCATCAACTCGGGGATTCGTCGCCCTTTAAACACATTGTAAGACGTTCACGGCAGTAGCATACGAATAGCTGACTAGATCGACGGTTTCCGATATGTCGTTGGCACGTGCCAGACCATAACAATTTACTCGTAAAAGTTGCTTATGTTAATGGATTTTCCGATTTGTGTCTCATGAAGTCGCTAGAATGATTTCCCATTCCTCTCTGTACCACACATAGTTCGCCTCTTGAATCATCCCTGCAGATACTTCGAGGGCGTTCAATAAGTAATGCAACACATTTTCTTTCTTGGTCAATTTCGGATGAAAAAATGCAAAATTTTTTGTGGAACATCGCGGAAAATTACCGGCGCTATACGTAGCCTTCAAAATGGTATCTGTAACGGAAGTGCATTTCAAGTAGAGCTGTCACTGAGTCTCTTTTGGCGGAAAATAGGAGCATCGCAGATATTCATAGCCGCTTACAGAGTGTCTACGGAAGACCTGGCAGTGAATAAAAGCACGGTGAATCGTTGGGCGAGGCGACTGTCACCACCGCAACAAGGTCGCGCAAACCCGTCCGATATCCTGCGTCCCGGACGGCCGCACATAGCTGTGACTTTTGCAAGGTTGGAACGTGCGGACAGTCTCATTCGAGGTCATCGACAGATCACAGGCGAACTCCTCGCTGCACGACTGGATGTCCCTGTTGGTAGTGCTGACACACTCTATCACCAGTTGGGATACTCAAAGATGTATGCACGCTGGGTACCTCACTGCCTAACAGAAGACCACAAAGAGCAACGAAGGATCATCTGTGAGGAATTACTTGTGCTTTACGAGGCTGATCGTGAAGATGAAACATGGATTCATTACTTCAAACTGGAAACAATGCGGCAGTCAATGGAGTGGCGCCACACCTTTTCTCCTGCGAAGAAAAAGTTCAAAACCACACCCTCAGCCTATAAAGTCATGGTGACGGTCTTCTGAGACTCTCAAGGGGTTATTCTGTTTGATATCCTCCCTCATAGTGCAACGATTCCTTTCCCACGACAACGCAAGACCTCACATAAGTGTGTGCTCCCGAGAGGAGATCACAAAATTTCATTGGACTGTTTGTTCTTCCTCGTCCACTTTACAGCTCGGATCTCACGCCTTCCGACTTCCATACGTACATCCGAATGAAGGATGCACTCCGCTGGAAGCAGTACGTGAATTATGGGGAGGTTACTGATGCGCCAACACGTTGGTTTCGAGACGTCGACCAGTAGAGTGGTACCTCGCGGGCATACAGGCCGTCCCAGTGAACGGTGATTATGTTGGAAAACAGGCTTTGTGACAGAAAGAGTAGGGAACAGTATACTGTATTGGAATCCTGAATATAACCGATCTGCATTCAGAAAAAAATGTGCTGATTACTTATTGAACGATCCTCATATATATCGCATTTAATTTATCTCGAGTATCACTTTTTACCCAGTGAAACACGTATGTTGTGTGGCGGCGATGGCGAGGCATTGCAGAGTCTCTGACCAGAGAGCTATTTGTCGTTCCTAGTCTGCGCTTGACCGCGCGAGAGTTGCGAGCAGTAGTTTGTGGGTAGTCTGTCAGTAGCAGTCGAGGGCAGTTGTCTGTTGCACTCTGTCGGTAGCAGTAGTCGAGTCAGTTGCGAAGGGTAGTCTGTTAGCACTAGTAGTCGAGTACGGTCGCGAGCGGGACGCAGTCGCAGGCGTCGACATGGGTCTCTGGTCAAGATGCTGAATGAGGTATATTGTTAATTAAGGTAACCAAGCTGCATTGCGCACATCAGATAATGTAAAGTTTATTTATTGTAATTAATTTTCAACAAGTGCCCCAATAATAATTTTTATTTCAAAGCAATTTTTTTAACAAAAGAACTATTTAATTGAACGAACGATTTCCTTCCATTTCCTTTAAAGAAAAGTTTCAGTTAAATTTCAAAATAAAAAAAAAAAATACTTGCAATGCATTTCCTCCAAGCCGCGGCCAACAATAAGAGCAGAACTCTGACATGCAGTTATACTGAGGTAAGAAATTAATTCTGATTTTTGCACAGGGCCAAAGACCGACATTTCGGCTTAATTGAGTTTACATTGTCACTGAAGTCTCATTAGCATTGAATTGTTTTTCATTATTTTCGTGAGAGCTTACACCTTGAGTCAGATTGCGATTCTCATTTTTATTGTCATTAAATTTAATTGCTAGGAAGGTTACGCTTGGCTACCATTCATTTAATATTTCTGTCATTTACAATTTTCTGTGGGGAGGTTACACCAGTCATATGATTTCCTCTATTTCCACGCCAATCAGATGATTTTTTCCCATGCCTAGACACTGGGCGTTTCGGCATTCTGATCCAGACACAAAGATCACTACCAAGAAAACGCCTATTCATAAATATGGACTGAAAACTGAACCAAAACATACTTATTGGCACTCAATAGAAAAAAATATCGGAACAGCAATAATAATGACGACAGTCCATAACAGAATGGAGTCAACAAAAATGATTTAACAGTGGCAAAACGATCGAATGTTTACACTCAGAAATGAATGCGCTGGAATGCGTCGACTGTTCTCATTTGGTTGCTTCCAAAGACTGGTTTCAGTCTAAATACAGAGAATTAATATACGGGTTTTACGACTTTGTAGCATTTGTTACATTCATCTCACAATTATAAATAATACATGAGATGAAAGAGAAGCCCAAACAGATTGTTTCTATAACTGATCGCGAAGGAGAGAGTGTAGAACGACCAAGAGTGACTGAAGAACGTGTTGAACGAGTCAGAGTCTTCAAGCGTAGCCCCAAGAAATGAGTTCGGAAGGCTACTCTTCGATTAGCAATTCCACTGACGTCTGTGTGGAGACTTTTTAAGGAGACGCATACATCTACGTCCTTGTCGTTTGCATTTGTCACAAGCTCTAAAGCAGGGTGTCAAACCTTTTAGCTCACCTGAGCCAAACTGGAAGAAGACGAGAATTATTTTGGCAGCACATAATATACTTGACATCAACGGTAACAGAAAAACAAAACAAAGAGAGAGAGATAGAAAGAGATAGAGAGAACAACGGATGTACCAATGAGAGAATAGTAGCGTGAGACGAGAGTTTCAAATTGAAAATATTCAATTTATAAGAATTTTACATAAACGGAATTTTATAGAATTTTTTTTCCAATCGTGTGATAGATGCTCACTTCTTGGGCCGCATTCATACTGCTCTAAAGCCTACAGACTACAGTTTACGTGCCATCTTTGCAAACGAAATATTATTGCATGACGACGAAGATTGATCGTGTTGTCATCAGCGATGAATCAACATTTCACTTAACTTGAAGTGTGAACACTAAAAATGTGCGCAGTAGGAGGTCGAAAAATCCCCACCAGATGATGCAGCTGGAACGATACTCCCCTAAATTGAATGTTTTTTTGTCATATCCCGGTGGAAAGTTTATGGAACTTTTCTTGTTGGTGAAGGAAGTGTGGCTGGTGTTTGTTATCTTGATGCGCTTCCCCAATTGGAAGAAGCTGCACCACAGAACTTTACTTAGCAGCAAGATGGTGCACTGCCTCACTAGCATAACTCAGTACGGGGTTGGCTGAAAGACGTTGTATCAGACCGCTGGACTGTCCGCAAGGGGCCGAATGACAGAGCTTGTTTTGTATTACCTCCACGTTCACACACGATTTGACGCCACGCAATTTTTAGCTTTGAGGGCTCATTAAGGGTCATTTGTATGTGCCTACCCTGCCAGCTGATCTGTCCGACTTTAGAAACAATTACTCCACACACACTGATCAAGACTTGGGTAGCACTTGCCTATCGACTGTATGTGAGATGAATGGTGTTCATATCGAACACTTATAAGAAAAAATGTTTGATTTGCTCTTTCATTTGGTGCATTATTTGTAACTGTAAGTTAAATGTAACAAGTGCCGCAAAGCCTTAACACCTTTACATTAATTTTGAAACACCCTGTAAATGAATGAATAATAATATAGTTCAACCAATTCACGAAACTATAACCGAATGGCTCGATTATTTTATGAGTGCCTCTCTCTCTCTCTCTCTCTCTCTCTCTCTCCCTCCGTCCGTCTGTCTCCCTCTCTCTGTTGACAGTGTGTGTGTGTGTGTGTGTGTGTGTGTGTGTGTGTGTGTGTGTGTGTGTGTATAATAAGATGATACAAATTTCCAGGAGGGATGTTACAGAAGAACAAAACTATTTGACAAATGATGCCCTGGACTAAGTACTGTGTTATAATCGGAAATGCGAAAATTTCAGACGGTGATAAATACAAATTTGGGGACCTTTCTGGAATAATTCTGTTTATCTGCACTTCTTAAACTAAGTGCCATGTTATTCAGATTGTTGTCATCCAGCTACTCTGTAGGCGTGATACCGGCACACAAATTCTGTCGTGTGTACCAACAAAGAATGTCTCAGGCAACGAGAGTTCTTGCCAGTAGTTACTTTCCATTCTAGACAAGTTGCCTCGCATTTGGCCAGTCTCGCAGGACCCCAGAAGAGAAAGTAAACTGGCTTGAGGTCACCTGAACGATCTGGCCAAAAAACAGAATTCCTTGTTCATATCGACATATCAGGGAACTTAGACGCTCACAAAAAAGATGTGCAAAGTGACGCTCGAACCGCTTAGGTGCATATAGATCAAGTGAGATATCACACCTGAACTGAATCAGTAGTGTTTCCGGTCATCGCTCTCATGATAAAATGCCTACGTGTCTATCAGGCTTGTCACCCTAAAATATTTTGAATTACGGATACAAAAAATGGTTTGTTCCGTCGTACTTGCAGCTATTCCTTATTACCTAAGGACTTGCCTCCACGGCGACCCTGTACTGTAGTCATTATGCATGCCCTCTTGATTTTGGAACTGAACCACTGGTACAGATAGAACATTCCCAGTTGCCTGGTGTGTTCTCACTGCGCTTTCACTCACTGAAACCTACGCTCTCAAAGATCTTTCGTCTCCATCTTCAAAAATGTGCGCCTCCTTTGGAATGAATTTTATGTCTTTATGACTTTTTCTGCTCCTTATCGGTGTCAGGGATTGTTTCTTACTGTTTGTCACCCTTTAGCAAAATCGCTTTATACACTATGTGATCAAAAGTATTCGGGTACATGGCTGAAAATGAGCTCCATCGGTAATGATGGAATTCAGTATGGTGTTGGCTCACCCCTAAGGGTGGACCAACACCATATTGAATTCCAGGATTATCGATGGAGGGCACCAAAATATCCCAAAGGTGTTCTTTAGGATTCAGGTCAGCACTCTGTGCAGGCCAATCCACTACAGGGATGTTATTGTCGTGTAACCACTCCCCACAGGCCGTGTATTATGAACAGGTGCTCGATCGTGTTGAAAAATACAATCACCATCCCCGAATTGCTCTTCAGCAGTGGGAAGCAATAAGATGCTTAAAACATCAATGTAGGCCTGTTCTGCAATAGTGCCACGCAAAACAACAAGGGGTACAAGCCCCTGTATGGAAAACACGACCACACCATAACACCACCGCCTCCGAATTTTACTGTTGGCACTACACACGCTGTCTGCCTATTGCACATTACGACCCTCTTCAACTGATACGAGGTCGACCTGTACGCTTTTGTGCTGTACGTGTCCCTTCACGTTTCTACTTCACTATCACATCGGAATGGATCGTAGATAATGTAATTTAAAAAAGCCCCGCATATTTGCTTGAAGTTTTAGTGAATTTCGTGTTATTTGACTACTTACTGATTTTAATTTAATTACATTATTAGAACCAACATATTTATAATTATCGACAAGTAAATGAAGAAACGCATAGAGCTTTCCTGGAAATGTATGCCTTTCGTGATTTGTGAAATTCCTTATACATGCAATCTAGTAAACTACCCGAAACTGCTTTGCACCTCGAAGCTTCGGGCTGCAGACACAGAGGCAGACCCCGTTTAGCAGTTAACCTGCGTAGCAGTGAGACGTTGGTAATATAGCAAGAACGAATACTGTAGGTGCAAATTTTTTGAATATCACAGAATTTACACGTGTACTACAAAAAAGGTTTGAGCGGGAGACGAACCATCACCTCATACACGTTCGTCTTATGGAAATCGAACGCTAACAACTTTTTTCCTTTTTTTGGATCTCATTTTGTTCGTTACTGTTCATCCCATGACAGCCGCGCAAGTTCATCCTTGTTCCTTTCACTCAGTTTTTTTAACCACTTGACCACCATGAACTCTAAATGTCTGGTACCTACTTACATCACTTACACAACAGATGCGTAAAACTTCTCTTGCGATGTTCAAGGAATTGTCAGAGTACTGCACCTTACTACTAGTATATTATGTTGTTTTAATGGTCTACTAAATGTGTACAAAATTTGAAGTAAATCTGTGATCCCAACGTCGTGGCCTCCCCTTGTAAGTTTAAATCCCCGCCAGGAAGATTTTGGATTTTATTACGCTGCGATCCTTCCCCCTACAGTCCCATCCCCTCGCCTGGTTTCTGGTGACACTGCCGCCGATTATTTTACCCAGCCATGACGTTCCCCATTTTTTCCATTTGCTTCTTGTAACCCAACCTCGGTTTGAGTCTGACCACATTATGTTTGATTCTTAGACATTTCTTTTCTCCGGTACATCAAATGCGTAAAGTCTTTATTGATACTTGTACATGTGCTGATTTTGTAGACAGCAAGAAAGAAAACAATATCAGATGAAAACATAGACATATGTGCTCAAGAGTTGTGACAGAATGCATCTCGTAACTGGAGCAGATTCAAGAGGAAAAATTTCAGCTTTTTATGAACAATGTAGGTCCATTGTTGAAGAAGCTACCAGACAATAATAAAATATTCTTAGTTTTTCGAAAATTTCAGCGTATATTTCTAAAGATGTTGTAACTGATAAAGTAAGCTGCAAACATTATTCCGCTGTTACAACTTGATCTTACTTGTGTGTTTCCCAATTACTGTTCTAAAGGAAACAGTATTTCGTTAATAATTGACTATATTCTGGCTAACAAATAATGTTTAATCCATGGTAATACACTATCTGATCATGTTAGCAACTAGTCGAAACTAACTATTTAGCAGCATAGCTCTGGAGACATTTCTGTTGGAAATAGTGAGGTTCATTAATGTCGTCAGGGTACAACAATTTAAGAATAATGTACGACATCTAGAGAGAGGTAAGCTACGGTAAGCTACATAGAGAAAAAAGAGACTAGTATGCAATTTAAAATATTCCTTATAAATCTGGGTAAATATTTGAAAACATATCACCGTAAAACTTGATCAGACAACTCTGCAGAGCAGAAAACTTTAAATCTGAATAACTAATAGTGTTAAAACATCTTTTAAATGGAAACGGGATGCTTTTAAAATAGCTGTAACTACTAGATATGGTGTATTACTTGCAGTCTATAGGAAATATTGTAGTATATTAAGGAAATGTATTGCAGGGTGTATAAATATACACATAATGACAATTATTGATCATCCTGGAGACAGAAATAAAACTCTGTGGAAAGTAATGAAGGAAGGGATGGAAGGAGAACAACCAGCCACAGTTAACCTGAATGTCGATCTTTCATCTGACAGGTTACAAAAAATAGTTCCATTGAAAAGGGAAAGGGATACAATGAGTAAGTCATTCTTTTAAAATTAAAGCAATTAAAAGTAGCACCAACAGGCATTACTATAATTACTAGATTTGAGGTAGTCCTCAAGGGCTCATATCGTAAGTGATATTTATCTAATGCAAAACTAACAAAGGGAATTTAACCTTACGCAACTTAGCACATCACAGTTTGGTTCCAAAAGGTTGCCTGACTGGCAATGCCATTTTATTCATCCAATATTACAAGCATTAAATAAAAATGTCACAGGTTGGTATTTTGAGTTCTGTAAATAGTATCGATTGCGTAGAATCTAATACTCTTTCAAAAAACATAGATATTATTGAATTAGTGGTGATATAAAATACTGGTCTGAATAACACATAACAAAATGAATACAAAATTGTTTTGAATCGTATAGAAAAAGCTGAAAAGAGGGAAAACTTTAGTAACTGGAGGGAAGAAATTTCATGAAAGGATTCCCATGAGATCTTTTGCTATTCTTTACATGCATATATATAAATGTACAGGGGATCAGAGACGAGAATTAAGACAGGAAAAGAAATCTCCACAGTAATTCGACGAAGCAAAGGTTTTAGAAGAGGATGCTGTATAGTACATAGTTAGTATAATATTATCTCAACAAAGTTCTTAAATAATGGGTGACAAAGTGTGGAGGAACGGACCTAGACACAGATCGGGATTACCAATCGAGTTTACTATTTGCCAACGATAAAAAAAATATTGGCTGCAAATGGCTGTGATATAGGATCTTAGAAACATACAAGGACCGACTAAGAAAAGAATAGTTTTTCCCGAAACAAAAATGTTTCTGTAAGAAGTAAACAGCATGAAATTATTGTACACCCATGCTCATAAATTAAGGGTAATTGCAGAATGTGGTGCCACACAACGTTACACTACACAAAACTGGCGCTAATGGCATAGGCACATAGGGAGCACACACGGCACAGATCTGTAAGTCAACGGTATTCGTGATAGGTTGAGAATAAAGTCCCGAAACACATGTGCTGCAAAACGCCACTGTTTCTTGCGCATGTACCCCGACATCAACATGGGATAAGATCACCGTGCACACGTACGCAGGCCGTACAATGGGGTGACATACTCTGGATCAGTTGGTCGAGCACCTGCTGGGGTACAGCCTCCCATTCTTGCACCAGTGCCTGTCGGAGCTCCTGAAGCGTCCTAGGTATTTGAAGACGTGCAACGATACGTCGACCGAGAGCATTCTAGACGTGCTCGATGGGGTTTATGTCTGGAGAACAGGCAGGCCACTCCATTTGCCTGATATCCTCTGCATCAAGGTACTCCTCCACGATGGGGCCGTGCGTTATCATCCATCAGGAGGAAGGTGGGACCCACTGCACCCTTGAAAAGGCAGACATACTGGTGCAAAATGACGTCCCGATACACCTGACCTGTTGCAGTTCCTCTGCCAAAGACATGCAGGGGTGTACGTGCACCAACCATGATCCCATTCCACACCATCAAACTACGACCTTCATACAGGTCCCTTTCAAGGACATTAAGGGGTTGGTATCTGGCTCCTGGTTCATGCCTGATGAAAACTCGTCGAGAATCACTGATCAGATTATACCTGGACTCGCCCGTGAACATAACCTGGGACCAGTGTTCCAATGACCATTGTACTGTGTTCTTGACACCAGGCTTTGGTTGGTTGGTTGGTTTTGGGGAAAGAGACCAAACAGCGAGGTCATCGGTCTCATCGGATTAGGGAAGGACAGGGAAGGAAGTCGGCCGTGCCCTTTCAGAGGAACCATCCCGGCATTTGCCTCGAGCGATTTAGGGAAATCACGGAAAACCTAAATCAGGATGGCCGGACGCGGGATTGAACCGTCGTCCTCCCGAATGCGAGTCCAATGTGCTAACCACTGCGCCACCTCGCTCGATCCAGGCTTTGCGGGCTCTCCTGTGACCTTGCAGGTCTGCTGGTGAATAAACCATGTCTGTTCAGTCGTCTGTAGACTGTGTGGCTGGAGACAACTGTTCCACTGGCTGCGGTAAGACCCCGAGCAAGGCTACCTGCAGTACTCCGTAGCTGTCTGCGGGCACTGATGGTGAGATATCGGTCTTCTTGTCGTGTTGTACACTGTATACGTCCCGTACTGTAGCGCCTTGACACGTTTCCTGTCTGCTGCAATCGTTGCCATAATCATGAGATCACACTTTGTGGCACACGGAGGGCCCGTGCTACGACCTGCTGTGTTTCACCAGCTTCCAGTCGCCCTAGTATTCTACGCCTCATAACGTCATTAATATGTGTTCTTTGAGCCATTTTCAACACACAGTCACCATTAGCACGTCTGAAAACGTCTGCACACTTACTTGCTGCACCGTACTCTGACATGCATCAACACACCTCTGCGTATGTGGACTGCTGCCAGCGCCACCGTGCGACGACAGGAGGTCAAATGCACCGCATGGTCATACCCCGAGGTGATTTAAACCCGCAAATCGCCCACCAGAGCGTTGTTCCACCATGTATCAGCATTATCCTTAATTTATGAGCACGAGTGTAGATGCAAAAGCGATCGAGGTATGTCAAAAGTATAAATATCTGTGAGTTACAAGCTCACATTCCGGTCACGAAAACTGACAATGGCCGGGAGAGCGGTTTGCTGTCCACATGCACCTCCGTACCTGCATCCGATGACACCTAAGAGCTAATGACGACATAACAGGCAGTCGGTGCCGTTGGGCCTTCGAGGCCTGTTTGGACGGTGTTTGTTTGTTTTTCATAATCTCACATCAGGATTTCAATAAACGAGAAACAAGGCAGAGGACAACACAGGGTAAACAAAAAACAATGAGTAAGTTGAATTCTATCTTTTGTCACATTAAATGAAGCAAAAGGCAAAAACAGGTTATATGAGCGGATAATAATCTGCATTTTTTTATGTGGAGAGGAATTCTGGGAACTTACAGAATAAGATTGAAATGAATTTTTTGAGAAGAAGAAGTTGTAGAGTTTCAAGATGAGGGAAGGCCCCAAATACAGAAATCAGAATACGAATGAAGAGAAAACGTCGTTTAAAATGGTATGGGAATCAGATGAGGTCAGTGGATGCCGAAATAGTATTATGTTAGCAACCTCTATACAAGAAAGAGAGGTAAAGACCCTGTCAACAATTGGAAAATCAAGCGGAGGCGGATATGTAACGAAGAAATCTGAAGGAAGATTTATACAACGATCGAGTGACCTGGATACGAACTCGTGAGAAAAGGCCTAAATAGCGGTAAGCATTTTGTTAAATAAGTAATAAATTTCATTTAACCAAACAGAGTTGGTACTACACTGGTGTTCATAACTTAAGGAGAAATTAACTTTCGTATGATGCGTCACTGCCAAGTAACATAGCTCGATGAAACTCGGACCATACATAGAAAGGACTGCTACAGTGTAGTAGAGAACATATCTGAAAGAAATAAACAATGAGCCGAACAGAAATGACAGTTTCAAAGAGAATAATTATGTGGAAGTCGCCGTGAGGCTTGATGGTTCCCTGAACATTACAAAATGGGTGACACGTGATCACTGCAGACGGCCGTGCTTTCTCTGCAAATTGATGGTGAGGAACTCTTGTGGTGGGGGTTTCCATTCCTCCGCCACTGCTGGATGGTCGTTGGGGCCTCTGAATTTGGCTGGAATACCCCTCCCCAACACATCAAAAATGCGCCATATGGGACTTAACATCTTAGGTCATCAGTCCCTAGAACTTAGAACTACTTAAACCTAACTAACCTAAGGACATCACACACATCCATGCCCGAGGCAGGATTCGAACCGGCGACCGTAGCAGTCCCGCGGTTCGGGCCCCTAGAACCGCACGGCCACCTCGGCCGGCCCCAACACATCCACACGTGCTTCAGTGCTTTAAGGTGGGCAGACGAGCAGACCAGTCAATTCGCCGAATATTCTCCCGTTCCAAGAGCTCCTCCACCTGTCAGCTATAAAAATGAAGGAAGGGTCGAAAGCATCCTTGACGTATATAGAGAAGGAGTATAGTGAAGCAATAACGCTGACATGTGTGTGTACCGTTTTCAAGGAATCGAGGTCAGTACGCCCATTCAGCATTATGCCTCGGCACACCAACCAAAACGATCATGTTCGACAATGTTGCTTTGTACATTACGTGTTCCTACATCTCACCACATGAGGGTACGTAGACATTGTATTTCCATATGGCATGCACAGTTGCAACACGATATTCTCACAAACAACGTTCATATAAGACATCTGAATGATGAACCTAGTATGTAATTTTTCGTTAGATACTTAATGCAGAAGGCGTTACTATCAGTTATCTTGTGCGGTTTCCCTGAAATTTCAATTAGACAATTTGGTGTTTGTTGCATGCCGCTTCCATGGAGATGAGTTTTAGTGGGTAGCAGTGTTACAGATTACCATCCACGTCATTAATTATGAGCTATTCAGTTGCACTACCTAAAAGTGCGACCGCCGGCAGAGAAGCGGCACAAAGCCAGTGCCACAGGCGAGCTACTGGCTGACTACCCATCGCAGGAGCTGGATGCGAACCGAGGACGCGTGCCTCGGCGCGGTTAGCGACAGCGCGCCCCGACCGCCTGCGACGAGGCAGGTCCCAGTAGCTGTCCGGCGGACGGTCCCACGCGCGACCACTTTACTCAGCTCGGTTCCGAGAACGGCGGTAATCAATAGATTGCCGTTGCCGTTGCCGTCGCAGTCGCAGCGGCCGTAAATTGAGAGGCGCGAAGGCTGGCCGCGCCGCGCCGCGCCGCGCTGTGCTGACCACTTGAGCAGCGGCGCGCCTGGCTCAGCCCGGCCGGGCCTGGGATCGATACCCGGCAGGAACGAGGGCGCCGCCCCCCTCTGCGAGCAGCTGGCCTCGCCTCGACGCCGGGATGCATCTCAATGTGGTTTTTCCATTTTAAAAAATGTCTGTGTGTCCAGCAAGAGATAGGTACATTTTTGGGTGCCCAGCAGACTTGAAAATCACAGGTCATCGTCAGCTGCTATGCAACGCGCTCACTGCCAAGTCAGCCCAACCATACTTTAACCGAGGCTGAGATCCAACGTTGTGCACTGCAGGAGTGGTGCGGGGGAACATCATATTTAGCCGGCCAGTGTGGCCGTGTGGTTCTAGGCGCTTCAGTCCGGAACCGCGTGACTGCTACGGTCGCAGGTTCGAATCTTGCCTCGGGCATGGATGTGTGTGATGTCCTTAGGTTAGTTAGGTTTAAGTAGTTCTAAGTTCTAGGGGACTAATGACCTCAGAAGTTAAGTCCCATCGTGCTCGGAGCCAGTTTTGAACATCATATATTGAAAGGAGGATATAAGATGAACATCAACAAAAGCAAAACGAGGATAATGGAATGTAGTCGAATTAAGTCGGGTGATGCTGAGGGTATTAGATCAGGAAATGAGACACTTAAAGTAGTAAAGGAGTTTTGCTATTTGGGGAGCAAAATAACTGATCATGGTCGAAGTAGAGAGGATATAAAATGTGGACTGGCAATGGCAAGGAAAGCGTTTCTGAAGAAGAGAAATTTGTTAACACCGTGTCAGGAAGTCGTTTCTGAAAGTATTTGTATGGAGTGTAGCCATGTATGGAAGTGAAACATGGACGATAAATAGTTTAGACAAAAAGAGAATAGAAGCTTTCGAAATGTGGTGCTACAGAAGAATGCTGAAGATTAGATGGGTAGATCACATAACTAATGAGGACGTATTGAATAGGGTTGGGGAGAAGAGGAGTGTGTGGCACAACTTGACTAGAAGAAGGGATCGATTGGTAGGACATGTTCTGAGGCATCAAGGGATCACCAATTTAGTATTGGAGGGCAGTGTGGAGGGCAAAAATCCTAGAGGGAGACCAAGAGATGAACACACCAAGCAGATTCAGAAGGATGTAGGTTGCAGTAGGTACTGGGAGATGATGAAGCTTGCACAGGATAGAGTAGCATGGAGAGGTGCATCAAACCAGTCTCAGGACTGAAGACCACAACAAAAACAACATTTAAACTACTGGCTGTCATTTCCCCCCCCCCCCCCCCCCCCCCGCTCCCCCTTCTCCTCCTCCCCATTGCTCGATCCACCCAAATACACAACCTGAAAAAAAAGTGATGAATCAAGAAGATAAGGTCGGATGTCCTTGTAATTTCGTACACGTACATATCATTGGTAGGTATGTAAATGGTTATAGTTGCAATCCTTTGTGACAGGTAGAACGACCGCCAGACTGTATTAGCGTTGTTCGTGGCTATCGATTATAAGGGCGTGATGTTGAGTGATTCCTGTTAAGGACACGGAGACGTCGCGAGCTCGTCTAAGACAGCGTTATCATCATTGACGGAGTCTGAAAGGGTCCTCATTGCAAGTCTCCATTTGGACGGTTGGTCGAATGGTGTAATATCCATATTTGTGGGGCATTCGAATGTGTGAGTGGATCGATGTTGGAGTGATTGGGAACGACAGGCAGGTATACTCGTCGTCAACGTTCCGGTCGATCACTTGTGACCACCGAACGGGATGATCGCCGTAAGGTTCTCTTAAGCACATCTTAACGCCAACACACTTGAGGTTGCCATCTGAGAACATGTAATAGACTCCTTGAAACATTCTCTGACATCCTTCACCACTGGTCTGAGAATAGCAGTATTCGGACTAGGGAATTACTTTCCCAAGATAGGCTGTCGTTACCACCACAATACAAACGGCAAAATTTGGAGTGTAGCCGTTACCGGGAAGCACGGAATGGTGGTGAATGGTGTCGCATTGTGTTCAGCGAAGAATCTCAATTCTGCACTGCCGCAGATGACCACTGTCGGCGAATATGGCGGCGTTCTAGGGAGAGATTCCATTCTTCCAAAGTTTTTCCTGGCGTTAGGGTGTGAGATGTCATTGGGTATCACTTGATGTCACGGTAGGTAGTGGGTGAGGGAACAACGGCGGAACAGCGGTATGTCAGGAGATTATGCGTCCTCGCGTGTTATCTCTCATGGTGCCATTTTTCAACAGGACAATGTCCGTCCACACACACACAGTCGGTGTCTCTCTGAACGGTCTGCGTGATGCTGAGGTACACAGCTCGCTAGAAAGATCCCCAATTCTGTCAGGATAGAACTTGTTTGGGATCAGATCGGACACCAACTCCGCCCCACTGCCAGTAGCCAGGATATCAAGGACCAGTTACAACAGCTGTGGGCCTGCTTGATTCAGGAAAGGGTGCAACGGTTTCATGACAAGTTCCCCCACCGAATCTGTGCCTGCATCCAGACCAAAGGGGATGCAACGCCATACTGATAAGTGGGCTCATACTGCCCAGTTCCTTGTAACTTTGAGTCGATTTTGTAGTCACTGAAATAACACCACATGCTCTGTCAACCCGTGGTGTTTCATCTTTTTCCTCCTCCTGTTCCGGATTTCACTTTTTTGTCAGACCGTGTGTAATTTGCGTCACCCGCACTTTTAACGTAACAAAGGTGCCCGGGAGTTTAATAATTACAATAATGAAGTATATAAAATACATTAAGTACAAGGTGTAAAAAACAATGTTCACAAAATTTTAGAGTTTTTAGAGCAGATAAAAAGAAACACTTTTTAAAGTGATAAAATGCCATAGGTGAATCGTTTTCCCGCTAGGGTATATGAAGGTTGTGATG
This sequence comes from Schistocerca americana, assembly GCF_021461395.2. Classification (NCBI taxonomy): domain Eukaryota; kingdom Metazoa; phylum Arthropoda; class Insecta; order Orthoptera; family Acrididae; genus Schistocerca; species Schistocerca americana. The sequence goes on along the minus strand of NC_060121.1, from coordinate 421,651,819 downwards.
CTAGTAATGTTCAGAGACGATGTTCAAACTACCGTGTAATGAACATTGTTTTGCAGATGTTGCTGAGAATGTCGGTTTATACTGATGCACAACTGGCATCTGCATGATAATTAATGTCTAACATTCAAAACAATCGTGTGTTTCACGAATAACGGCTGCAGCTTCAGCGAAAAAGGCAGCCAGCTCATGTGGAGTATATCTTTCGGTGTCTCGCACTCCAAACATTTCATCACCCTCGACGAAAAGAAATTCTTAGGCGTGAATTCTTAGGCGTGGAGTCGGGAGAAGGTGGTGGCCAAGGTACTGTCCCCTCCCTCCCTTGCCAATCCAGAAACTTGGGGAAAACATTACCTCAATTTTATTTGACAGCAACGGCAAAGTGTGACGGAACCTTATATGTTGCCTGACTGATAGGAGGACGTTCACCAACATTTCCGCTAGTACTTCACGGAGCACTATCTACATCGACAGTATTAGGCAGAAATACGGCCCAGTTAGAAGTTCGTGAACATTATAAGCCCATGTACTTATGGTAAATCTCTGGCGATGGCGTAACACACCAGTTGTCTTAGAAATTTCCTAGTGCCAACATGCCTATTACGGCTGTGGAATATTGCTTTTCTTGTGAAGGTAGTCTCGTCAGTAAACAAAATATATGTTTGGAAGGCAGAAATGTTTCTAACCAGTCGAAAAATGCTCCTATCGGAGCACAGAAAGGCTAATATGCTCCTCTTTATAAGACTCTGACAGAAAATTAGAGTAGGAACTGTCTCAATCCTCAGTCCGCCTTCCTCACCAAAAATGTTGGCATGCGAAAATATTCACGCAACAACATTCTAAATTCTTTTACCCAGCTCCTTTTTGTAGATAAGCCTTCATGCTCAGCATATTCCTCTCATTGCCACTGTCTTTATAGGTCCCTCTCCCACTATCTCCTTTTCCCCCATAGATTTACAGTATATTCCAGTGCCACTGTGCCCTCTCTCACTTATAGTGTCTGCTTTTGTCTTTCTTTCCCATTGCCACTGTCCCCACTATCCTTTGGCGACTCAAATATTCTTGGGGGTCCAACTTATTTTTTCCCTTATACTCACGTGTTAAATTATCCAAAATGCACCTTCCCCTACACCTACATATTAAAATTCGCCCATCTGGGAGGGTCTGGACACCCTCCTTCCCAAGCCTATGTATGGTCTTCACTCAACTGTATTTTCCATTTCCACTGCCCCCTTCCTCTTTTGCTCCCACTGCTTCTCTCTCTCTCTCCCTCTCTCTCTCTCTCTCTCTCTTTTACTGATACTCTCGCTGACCATCAGCATTTTCTCTCTCTTTGGTTCCCACTGCTACTGTCTTCATCCATCTCTTTCTCTTCCACTGCCACCTTGTCTTTCTCTCCCACCATGCACTGTCTTCTCTCTCTTCCGCCTTCACTCTCTCTCTGATACTCTCTTTAGTAACAAAAAAGCGCAAATATGTTCTCATGTCAAGACGGCGGAATGAGGATTGAGGCAATTGATCCATCACTTTTCTGTCAGAGTCTTTTAAAGAGGAGCGTATTCGCGTTTTCTGTGAATTTTTCAGCTGGTACCCTTCTTTTCCCTGTTACAGCAGGGTGAGCTGTTTACATAAAACGAATTCTGTAGCACAGTAAAATCCGAGACTTTATTTGTATACTTCGACACATTGACATACTTTGACACACATAAACAACAAATATTACGAATAACATAAACAATAAATACTAAGAACAACATAAGATTAACACAATCGATAGGCTTTACATTTTTTGGATTCTTTGCTCATCGATAGCAGTTCATCGAAAACGCCCGGCTCATGATATGTGTCTCAAAAGAGTAGAAATTCTGTTAGAAATATTTCACTGAATTTGCAGTCTTTCCAGTTTTACATAACTTTGGCAATCATTTTTGGTCATTTTCGGACACGTTAAGACCCTCTTTAGCACATTTTTTGTCACTGCAGTACGACTAAGGGCATATTTCTATATATGTGTGAAGTGCCCATTATACAGAGACAGCACGTCATAAAGTTTTATTGGTGAAAAAATGGTGACTAAAAACTTACTTTGGTTACCTCAAACCATTTGGATGAGTATCTTGTGTTCACTACGTCACTCAGGTGTATCTTGATAAAGGATACAAATTTACGAAAACGGAAAAATGGCGTTTCTAGACAAATGTCAGAGGAATTTACAATTAAAATTTGAGCCATTTTCTATGGTTATTTATTTAGATAATTGCGACCCACGGTGCAAATGCGACTAAACACCGGTTTTGGTGTAGTAGTAAGGTAATTTTGAACATCTGGCTCTCGGTTACGGATAATGATAAAGAAAAATGTTTCGTAGTTGCCCGAGAATATCATTTTAAGAACAAATGGTTAAAATTTCGACAATCTGTCATGAATGCAAATTACAGAACTGGCCATCCCAAAAGTAGGTACTTTTCCTACACAAAAATCATAGTTTTCTTGGGGTTTTGTTCAGGAATAGCCCATGAAAAAATGGTGCTTTTATAAGCCGCCTACGGTCCACCCTAGACCACACCTAATGCAAAAGAACCAATCGATTTTCTCAAAAAAAATGCCTGTGCTGGATGAAGTGTGTTATGTTAAAGCTTAGACCCTGTAGTGTAGGGCCGGCCGGGGTGGCCGAGCGGTTCTAGGCGCTACAGTCTGGAACCGCGTGACCGCTACGGTCGCAGGTTCGAATCCTGCCTCGGGCTTGGGTGTATGTTGATGTCCTTAGGTTAGTTAGGTTTAAGTAGTTCTAAGTTCTAGGGGACTGATGACCTCAGAAGTTAAGTCCTATAGTGCTCAGAGCCATTTTTGTAGTGTAGGATAGCTACAGTAGGCCCGTTCTTCTGATAGGTACGCAAATGTTAAAGGGCTATCCAAAACACGAGGCTCCTTGTCTTTCTGATTAGCAGAACCCAAGATATAGCCACCGAAAAATCGCATTTTCGCACACTGCATTTTGGAAAATATTGGTACCGCGCAGGAGTGCACTATCGTCCACGGACTGATTTGGTGTAAATATTATTGGCGAAATTCCAAGCGCTGGGAAATTCATCAGCTCATAGGTCTCATACCTTCTGATACTTGAATGAATGCAGGCACGTCAACCAGACAGAACCCACCAACGACGCAGACTGAAACGGGCACGTGAACGTCGACCCTGGCGTGCTGAGTGGCAGTTGTGGTGCTTTCGGTCGAGTCCTGGTTCAACTTATTCTACACTGATGGCCGCATACGCGTTCGAGGCCGCTGTGAGCGCCATAGTGGACAAAGACAAAGTGTGATGGTTTGGGGGGCCACGTGATCTCGCCTCCTACGTCTTGAGGACAGTCTGAACAGTTACCGCTACTTCAGGGACGTTTTGCAGCCCAAGGCCATATTTCATTAGAAAAACGCCCAGCCGCATGTGACGAGGAATGTCCAGGCCTTCTTCGAAGAACGACGCATACCACTTGCTCCCCTCGTCTGGCCGTTCACCTGTCATGCCGCCCATCGAACATGTCTGGAATACGGTCGGTCGGCAACTTCTTCGTTCAGATCTTCCTGAATCCACTGTTGATGTTTTTTGGAGACACCTAAAAACCGCGTGGCAGAGCATTCCCCAGCAGCATATCCAGACTTTCTTTAATCAATGCCACGACATCTATCGACACTGATTCTAGCACGCGTGGCGCTAATCCGTACAGAATTTTCACAGTCCACAGTTACAGCGCATTTACAGATGTATAAATCTAATCATCTGTGGAATAAATTTCACTGTGATCACGTCTCTCAGTCTTGGTGTTTCAATTTTTTCATACAGTAGTGCATTATTATTATTATTATTTCTTTTCTTTCTCAGACGTTATGTCTGGTTAAAAATGGAAAGTGACGCGGACCTTGATCAAGCGTGACTTCCTTTTAACTGTACGGTATATGTTACATTGCATTTAGGAACTTTCGGGTAATTGAACATGTATCAATAATTACAGATTTCTGTAGTTGTATATATACGTTTGGATGTAGCTGTATTGCGTTGATGTACTGGTGGATATTGTGTGGTATGACTCCTGTAGTTTGGTATGACTCCTGTAGTTGATAGTACAATTGGTATAATGTCAACTTTAGCCTGATGCCGCATGTCCTTGACTTCCTCAGCCACTTGGATGTATTTTTCAATTTTTTCTCCTGTTATCTTCTGTATATTTGTTGTATTGGGTATGGATATTTCGATTAGTTGTGTTAATTTCTTCTTTTTATTGGTGAGTATGATGTCAGATTTGTTATGTAGTGTTGTTTTATCTGTTATAATGGTTCTGTTCCAGTATAATTTGTATTCATCACTCTCCAGTACATTTTGTGGTGCATACTTGTATGTTGTAACGTGTTGTTTTATTAGTTTATGTTGTATGGCAAGTTGTTGATGTATTATTTTTGCTACATTGTCATGTCTTCTGGTGTAATCTGTATTTGCTAGTATTGTACATCCACTTGTGATGTGATCTATTGTTTCTATTTGTTGTTTGCAAAGTCTGCATTTATCTGTTGTGGTATTGGGATCTTTAATAATATGCTTGCTGTAGTATCTGGTGTTTATTGTTTGATCTTGTATTGCAGTCATGAATCCTTCCGTCTCACTGTATATATTGCCTTTTCTTAGCCATGTGTTGGATGCGTCTTGAGTATTATTAATAATATTATTATTATTTAGTGGGAGTGGACAGACACGAAGTATTGGCAGCCTGAAGACTTCCAATTTCTCACAGTTCAGAAATAAGGAGTCCATTAATCAAATGATTAACAGCCAGCAGTTATAGTGCACACGGCGATTTTAAACTAGGGGCTGTAAAAGTCCTTCACAAAAATTATTTTTTGTTTATAAAATTTTGTGTATGCTTGTGCAAAGAAACACGTAATTTATATTTTTATTGAGGACTAATGAGTTTACATGCCAATATTTATACTATCTGTACCAAGGTTGTGGCCTTCAATTTCACGAGGGCAGCTAGGACATGCCTGGGTGGCCGCTTTTGTCTTTTACAATGCTGATATTGTCACGAAAGCATCGATCTCTGTAGCTCTGAAGAATTTCTGATACAGTGGACAAACTTTTATTCAGAATGAATTCAAGTACTTCATCACAGTGCCACTATACTTATTTATGTTAATAATCATTGTACTGCTAGTTCCGTTTTTCAGCTTTTTGTGAGAGAGGCGCAACATTTCGAAGTGGTACCGAACCGCCATTGGCGTGACTTTGTTACTAATTTTCAGTATCTTTTTCTATTTTTAATCGTACAGCCTGAACATGCAGTCATTCGTAGAAGACGTCCGAGAATTTTGACTAATTACACGGCATAGAGCGATTATCAGATCGTGATATATATAGTTTGCATTTTCAAAAATTCCATCGGTCCCCATCTTTAGTTGCGCTGCTCCCAACACCAATCTGGGATAATCGCAACGTGCTCTGTTTCACTGCTTCGGAACTTATTAAGTGATTGGCGGTGGAAGCCAACTCACAGAGCGAAGGGTGTGGGTGGAGCACATGGTAGAGGTAGAGGAGTGGTCCAGAGGAATCGTGTTGCGTAACGAGCATCTGTCCTCATTGTGGATAGTTAGCTTTCCGTTTTCAGGAGGAGTTGTAGGCAGCATTCGTGATGCCTTAAGAAATGCTTCATCACTGCATAGGAGAAGGTTGTTAGAAGTGTGCAGTATCAATTGTGTCATTGACTCATTAGTCTGTAGTTGAATAAAACAGCCATAATGTTGTGTATAATTTATCTTTCATCATTTTGAAAATAAAATAGTTCAAAGAAAATTCTATTTATTTCTGAAGTTTAGGTAGGCAATAGTGGGAGAGTTAGGGATAATGGTTTCAAAGAGGTTGGCAAACTCTGGTCTAGTGTAAAGGATCCTGTTTCACGAAGACGGCCATCAAATCTTTGTCATGTGGCATTATTGGTAAACTCCTGCCTAGATATTGTTCTGCATACAGGTGCCTTGCTATTCGACTGTTGCATCGACCTCCCCCCATAAAAGCGATGCAAAGTCATCAAAAACTTGTAAACATCAATAGAAGCTTCCATTAAACACAGAGTAACATAAACAAAAATAATGCAATAGTTTCCGAGGATGTTTACGCTGGTAGAAATAATAATAATTTTGCCTTCGTAGCGGTAAGATGTAAATGTGCTGCAAATCAGATTATAATGTCGACGTGTTGCATATGAAACAGTCAAAATAACTATGAACGATGGACTAAGTGAAGTACAGCGTCAAACCTTCATGGACCGCCTAGCGAGAAAACGCTGCACCTGTGACATTGGGTGTCAAATAACAAAAGCTTTTCTTTTTATCTACTCTAGTAGCACTACAAATTTATACACCTTGCGTTTTTACATTTTTTTTTTTTTTTTTTTTTTTTTTTTTACAGGCAATACAGAGGGTATCAACATTTATTCGGATACGAAGATACGCCAGCTAAATTTCGATGGACGTATGAAATGAATGGAACCAACCATATCACGAGGGGGTGCTGAAAAGTGATGCATCCAGATTTTTTTATGTGAAAACTCTTAAAGATTTTTAAATAAACCAGGTTGCACCTTTATTCTTCATGTCTACATATTTATATCTCAACGGTCACCCTGCCGACGAACTTACTTCCCAACCAAATGGTAGTTCGTTGATACCGTCACTGTAGAATGTTTGACATTGTTGACAGAGCCACAACCGCACCGCTTCATCATTATCAAAGTGAAGTCTTCTAAAGTGTTCGTTAAGTTCTGGAAACAGATGAAAATTGGATGGAGCGCTGTATGGAGGACGATCGATGACAGTGAACCCTAGGCGTCGGATTGTTGCAGGTGTCTCAGTGATCCTGTGTAGTCTGGCATTTTGCTCAAGGAGAGGGTGCTTCATGTACGGATGGACTTTTCGAATTCTTGGTTTTAGTTCCTGAGGGTTTCTCATACTGCTACTCGTATGTTACACGACAAAATTCGGAGTCCTCTAGCGGCACAGATTTGCAACTTGCGTTAGGGAAGCGGGAAAGTCGACTGAGTAATATGCCTGACATGTAATACCTCAACGGATATTGAGAACAGAATAAAAAATTAAGAGGCACTACTTTTTACCACAGCCTCGTAACTAGACAGGTTTTCTGTGTGAGTGTGTGTATTCCTAAGGGACCAAACTGCTGAGGTCATCGGCCCTAGACTTACACACTACTTAAACTAGCTTATGCTAAGAACAACACACACACCACGCCCGAGGGAGGACTCGAACCTTCGGGGCGAGGAGCCGTGCAATCCGTGACATTGCGCCTCTAACAGCGCGGCCACTCCGCGCGGCGTCAGGTTGTGAATACTATGAAAGTCTCAATGCAGCTAAAACTGAACCGAGAAAACGGGTCGTTGCAACAAAAGGAGATCAGAAGGAAACATGAATAACACAACTTGAGGTACCAGGCAGAAAAATTATGAGGCAGAAAATTCACTACTCGACAGATGACGTGACAGGGAAACCCAAGGAGACCGGAACAGCGTGGTCAAACGAGCGGAAAAGAGCCCATTCTGAGAGAATGAAATGAGATTGGGCGCAAAGAAAAGGTAAAAAAGAATTACGATGCTGCCCTTTTTGCTGCACACCGCATGGCAAAACATCTTACGATATTAATCCGGTTACGTGAGTGCTTAGTACGTCACTCAAATAACTTCTAAGAAATAACAACTCAGAAAACTACTTTGTCTGCAAAGCATTCGCCCGAAACTTTGAGATTTACATGCATCACACAAGTGACTTATGTATGATGATTGCAACAGACTCCTAGAACATCCACAACATAATCGTTTAAACAATACAAAACAGGAGCGCCCACTCACAATTATGAGTATCTCACTTTCAGAAATGTCAGTCTCTCTGCTATTTTTTTTTTTTTTTTTTTTTTTTTTTTTTTTTTTTTTTTGGTGGAGCGGCTTTCCCTTCCTGTCTATCTGTACTTAAGTTCCTGTGGTTTGGCTATAGTTCTGCGTTTGGAAGCTTCACCGGCGCGGGATTTGTTGTAGGCAGCAGGTCGGTCAGCTTGTGAATGTGCGCGTGTTCCTGGCTGGAACGTTTTCTGCAGGTGGTCAGGCCGCAAGTTCAGCCACGTGCGCAAGATTTCACGCAAGTAACTAAAAATGATACTGTGATGAACACAGATCGCAATTTTCTGAACTTCTTGCCACTTTGGAGACATGAAACATTCATGTTACTTTATTCGCGGAAAGTTAGCTAAGAAATTTGTGAACTAATATACGCGTAAATACATTCACGGACAAAAATCGCAACACCAAAAAAATAGTTAATGTACCGCAATGAAATTTTGGGAATAACTTTGTCTTGGCAACATACACTGCTGGCCACCGTAAATGCAACACCAAGAAAGACAAGAGGTAGCACAACAAGATTTATTTTATAGATAACATGTTGATCAAGTATCAAATGATTGCGTTTACAGACGTCTGTGACATGTGGTTCCTGCCAGAATCAGTAGCCAGAGTAGGCGCCATTGTTGGAGATCACCGCTGCCACACGTCTCGGCATTGAGTCAAAGAGACGTTGGATGTGTTCCTGGGGTACAGCAGCCCAAGCAGCTTCCACACGTTGCCAAAGATCATCTGGTGTGGCAGCTGGGGATGTAATCTGGGTCACTCGTTGAGCAACCATGGACCACATGTTTTCTATCGGTGAAAGATCCGGAGAGCGAGCCGGCCAGGGAAGCAATTCAATCTGGTTATTGACGAAGAACCTTTGGACAATGCGTGCCACGTGTGGTCGCGCATTATCCTGTTGAAATATGGCTGTGGCCGAGCCCTGAAGGTAAGGAAGGACAACTGGCTCCAGCACCTCGGATATGTAGCGCCGGCTATTTAAAGTACCGGCAATGCGTACTAGAGGCGTGCGAGAGTAATATCCAATACCGCCCCATACCATAATACCCGGTGCAAGACCAGTGTGGCGGTGCATAATGCAGCTGTCCAGCATCCTCTCTCCACGGTGTCTCCACACTCGAATCCGACCATCGTGGTGCTGCAGACAGAAGCGTGCCTCGTCAGTAAAGACAACGTCATTCCATTCTGCCGTCCACATCCGTCTGTCATCACACCATTGGCGACGGAGACGTCTGTGGTTCTGCGTCAGTGGTAGACGAAGCAATGGACGTCTTGCGGACAGACCACTCGGCTGTAAACGGCGTCGAATGGTACGCGCAGACACTGGATGATGCGTTACAGACGCAATGTGCTGTACTATGGTTCGGGATGTCACTGAGCGATTCGTCACTGCCATGCGCACAATTTGCCTATCAGCACGTGCAGTGGTGCACCGAGGTGAATGCGATCGACCACGTCGGTCCGTCGTACCCTCCTGCATCCAATGGTCACATATCCGCATTACAGTTGTTTGGTTTCGTCCAACACGACTAGCGATTTCTCTGTATGATAATCCACAATCTCGGTAAGCCACTATCCTTCCTCTGTCGAACTCGGATACTTGATCAAAAGATGTTCGCTGTTGTCTACGAGGCATAACTGATCGTCTTGTGAAACAACCACAAGGTAAACACACGTGCCGAACGTACACTCGTTGAAATCGGCAAGCCTTAAATGGCGCTATGAGGTGGCGCCACAGGCGCGCGTCATGTGCGTCTGCGCTGAAATTCTAATCAGTTGCATATCTCATCGCTGCAAACCCATGGTGTAAAATTCACTTGAATCGGATGCTTCCTTCAGGGTGTTGCATTTACGGTGGCCAGCAGTGTATTTAAGTGATTATCACTGCAAGATCACAGGTTAATATAATCGCGAGATAAGATTGCAAAAATGAAGTTTTGATACATTAATACTGGTGTAACCGTCAGACTGTTGAATCCAAGCATACAAACGTGCATACATTGAGTCGTATAGGTGCCAAATGTCATTTTGTGTGGTGGAGTTCCATGTTTCTTGCGCTCGATCGGTCAATACAGAGACGGTGAATACTATTTGTGGATGACGCTGGAGTTGTCCTCCTATGGTGTTGCCTATGTGCTCGATTGGAGATAGATCTGGTGATCGAGAAGGGCCCAGGCAACATGTCGACACTCTGTAGAGCATGGTGGCTTGCAACAGTGGTATGTGGGTGAGCGTTATCCTGTTGCAAAACATCCCCTGGAATTCTGTTCACGGATGGCAGCACAACAGGTGTTATCACCAGAATGACGTACAGTTTTGCAGTCAGGGTGCGTGGGACAACTAAGAGGTGCTCCTGCTCTCACACGAAATCGTACCCCAGATCATAACCCGAGGTACAGGTCCAGTGTGTCTAGTATGTATTGAGGCTGGTTGCAGGCACTCAGCTGGCATCTTTCTAACCAACACACGGTCTTCACTGGCGCCGAGGCACAGTCTCCACCCAGACACTACCTCCACCCCGCCCTCCAATGAGCTCACACTTGACGCCACTCAAGTCGCAAATGGCGGTGGTTTGGGGTCACTGGAATCCATGGATCGCTACAGAGCGTCTGACTCGAGGCTGTCCTTGAAGTAACCGACTTGTAACAGGTCGTTGTGTCACTCTGCCGCCAACGGCTGGTCAAATTTGCGCTGCAGATGCAGTACGATGCGCCAGAATCGTACGTCGAACACGATGGCCTTCTCTCTTGATAGTGCAACATGCCTTTACGGTTCCCGGTCTTCTTGCGACCGTACATTCCCGTGACCATCACTGCCAACAATCATGTACAGTGGCTACATTCCTGCCAGATCTTTCTGTAATGTCGCAGAAGGAACATCCAGCTTCTTGTAGCTCTATTGCACGGCCTCCTTCAAATTCACTGAGGTATTGATAATGGCGTCTTTGTCGCTTTAAAGACATTCTTGATTAACGTCAACATACCACGTCCAATCTCACAACGGTTACTGCGTGTATTTAAAATAAACGTGGTTTGCCTACTCACAGTGGTGCCATTAGCTGAATAATAATATTTCAGATGTAGAAACACGCCTACCAACTTTCGTTTATGTCACACGACTCCTTCTCACTGTTGCGACATTTTTTCCGTCACTGTATTCACTGTCGAGGCAGAGTAATGTGACCAAATGTCAAAAGCCTAAATGACCATCTTTTGCATCACGGACCACTGTGAGATGTGCACGGAGAGAGTCGCTGAGGTTGTGGAAGTTACCGACAGGGATGTGGAGCCATGCCGACTCCGTTGGCGTAGCCAGAGCCAGCTGCGCCAGGCTTCTCGGTTGAAGATCCGTGACATCAACAGCCCGCTCGAGGTGGTCCCACAGGTGCTCGATTCAGTTTAAATCCGTGGAGTCTGCTGGCCAGGAGAGTACGGAAAACTCAACCTGGTGCTCTTCAAACCACACACGCACACAGCGTCCTTTGTGATGCATTGCATTTTCCTGCTGGTAGATGTCATTGTGTCGAGGAAAAACGAACTACATGAGGGGCTGAACATGCTCCCCAAGGATATATGCACGCTTGGATCGATTCATCGTGCCGTCCAGAATGTCGAGATCCCCACGCAATGTCACGAAAATATTCTCCAGGCCATAAATCTCCCTCCTCCTCCGGCCTGGTCCCCTATAACGATCGTTCCAAGGTGTTTTCTTTCTGTCCAGCGGAGTATTATAACGTGATTCATCTGAAAAGACGATGGGTCGCCAATTACTGTGCTGCAAATTCCAGCCCTCATCGCCGACTAAGAGCAATTGGTATGTGTTCATGAGGCAGTCGCCTGCCGCGGAGGCCCATATGCAGCAACTTTTGCTGGACCGTCGTTGAGGAGACACTGCTGGTAGCGCCTTCGTTTATCTGGGCGGTCAGTTACTAATCAGTTGCATGTCTAAGCGCCCGTATACGTCTCCGCTGCCGTAGTTCACCCCTGTCACCTATGGCTCACGGAGGAACACAGTTGCCCCAGCACCGATTTTGGATTGCGCCATGTGCCATGCACGCCATAGTTTAACCACGGCCGCCCACTGTTTCGGAAATGCTTTAACTCTTGTCCCAAAAGCCAACGTTATGCCCTTTTGGACGGTAGAACAATCGCTCCGTTTCCGCATTACGACAATGATTGCACTGTTTCCTACGTCACCCCTCCTCACCCTCTTCCGATACGTTTTGTATAAAAAGTTTGGAAGGTAGGAGGCGAGGTACTACCAGAAGTAAAGCTGTGAGGAGGGGGGCGTGAGTCGTGCTTGTGGAGTTCAGTTGGTAGAGCACTTGCCCGCGGAAGGCAAACGTCCCGAGTTCGAGTCTCGGTCCGGCACACAGTTTTAATCTGCTAGGAAGTTTCATATCAGCGCACACTCCACTGCAGAGTGAAAATATCATTCTGGAAACATCCCTATGCTGTGGCTAAGCCATGTCCCCGCAATATCCTTTCTTTCAGGAGTGCTAGTTCTGCAAGGTTCGCAGGAGAACTTCTGTAAAGTTTCTTCGAAGGTAGGAGGCGAGGTACTGGCAGAAGTAAAGCTGTGAGGACGGGGCGTAAGTCGTGCTTGGGGAGCTCAGTTGGTAGAGCACTTGCCCGCGGAAGCCAAACGTCCCGAGTTCGAGTCTCGGTCTGGCACACAGTTTTAATCTGCCAGGAAGTTTCATATCAGCGTACACTCCGCTGCAGAGTGAAAATCTCATTCTGGAAACGTTTTATATACCTTCCACTGCTAGTGCTGCCAGCTGCCATCTGTGAGTGGTATTGCAGGTTGACGTCGAATATAGGCGGTGATCACATTAATGTGACCGGACCGTGTAAATGCTTTTAACAAATGTTGTTGGAATGGGGAGGGGGGGCTAACCTTCTTCCTCACTTGCGTCCGCGCCACTTCTCATCCACTTTCGGAGGTACACTGCAGTACGCTGTAAGTGAGTAGCCTTTACTTGTGTTTGTGTGTTATCATAAATGCAAACCTGGGAATGTGAACTGACAACTTAAATGTGCTACTGAGATCAAAGCCACATCACCAACACGAAACTGAAAATAATCCTGTGTGTGTGAAAACCGACCTCATTCATAAGCAAATAAATAAATAAACCAATAATTTCACGCTCAGTCAACTTGGTCAATGCGAACTGTCTGGAAAAAACTTAACCGTATAAAAAAACAAACCAAATTGTAATGTCACCCTGTATAAGAGTGTAACATTAAACACGCGAAAATTTCTGCGCTGACATATGGCCCTGTCAAAATAAAGAAACAGACAGAACACACATTGCGTGAAGGAAACGAAACAATCATGTATCGAGAATCTCACTTGCAAAATGAAGTACTGGCAGAAACAGCAACACTTCAAGACTCCGCAACATCTAAAACAAATTGCTAAAAGCTAACTACAAGTGGTACAGGGAAACTGGATTCATAATCTTGACACAGAATGCTAATGAAACACATGACTCAACCTTTAAGTACTGAAATTTCAGTCAGGAAGGAACTTATCAACGAAAACAATTATAGACTCTAATATAAAAGCTCATTTAGTCTAATAACTTCCATGGTACAGTAAATTAAAAGTTCATTTACTTCAGATGGCTCTGAGCACTATGGGACGTAACATCTGAGGTCATCAGTCCCCTAGAACTTAGAACTAATTAAACCTAACTAATCTAAGGACATCACACACATCCATGCCCGAGCCAGGATTCAAACCTGCGACCGTAGCGGTCGCGCGGTTCTAGGCTGAAGCGCCTAGAACCGCTCGGCCTCCCCGGCCGGCGTTCATTTAATCTAACAACTTCCATGGTACAGTAAATTAACTCAGAAGATCAATCAATAGAATAATTATCGAAAACTCGACAATGACGAGAGTGAAGGGGACCAATAATACAAGTCCACAAAAATAGAAATAAACTTTTTACCTCATCAAATAATACGTTGTTCTTCATTTCAAAGTATTTTTAATGTCGGTACGCTATCCAACCATTGTTCTGAGTCATCATTCGTCCTTGTAATAAATCTGCAAATCATATAGTTCCAAAAGTGCGTCCATGCATTACACTGTGCACTCAACGAATCCCCGCCTGCTGCACACCGCAGCTATCCATTACTGACTATCAAAGATTCTATGACTCCACAGCGCTGCCATCGCAGACACAGATACTGTTGCATAACAATTGTTTCTCTCACCACAGTTCTCCAAACATATCGTTTTCCTTTGCAAATACTAACACATTCAATAACATTATCAAAAATTGCAATCCATCAAAAATAGCAATCTTACAATGCTATCTAAAGTTACCACGGATAACACACAGAGAGCGAAACGCTGCCTACTTGCAACAGTCTAAGGACATAAACGGGAGGCACTGGTTGAGAGAGATGGAGACAAGGTTACACTATATTAACTCAACCATGTTTCCTTCTTGTACATAAAGCAAACCATGAAGAAGACATAAAAATTTTCTGAAATGAATTAAAGTTCAATGGGAGGAAATAAAGTCATTAAGGTTTGCCGATGATGTTGCTGTTCTCTCAGAGACGACAAAGGACGTGGAATATCAGTTGAATGGAATGCATACTGACTTGAAAAGAGTTATAAGGTGGAAATCAACAAAAGTAAAACAACGGCAATAGAGTGTAGTCGAGTTCAGTCAGGCGCAGCTTAGTGAATTAGATTAAGCAATGAGGCACTAACAACAGTAGAGAAATTTTACTGCTTGATCAGAAACATAACCGACGATGGCCGAAGTAGAGAGGATAGAAAATGTAGGTTGGCAACACCAATAGAAGACTTTCTGAAAAAGAGAAACGTATTAACAAACGAATACAAATTTAAGATTTAGAAACTCTTTTATGAAAGTCAGTGTAGGCTTACTCGACAGTTTAATGTGGAGATAAATAGTGCAGACAAGAAGAGAACAAAAACTTTCGAAATGGTATGTTACAAAACAAAGCTGAATCTGCCCATTTCAGAGACGGAAATAAAAATGGCGACATGATAGGAGGATGAGCTAAATATGAAGCCTCCGAATTTTTTATGTGAAGACTTAAAGCTCTAAATAAAACAAACGCTATTAACATCCTACATTTTTATTCTTCACGTCTTCATATTTGTTTCTCAATATAGTCAGCCTGTCGACGAACACTTCTCCACCAATGAGAGACCTGTTTGTTGGTACCGTCACTGTAGAATGTTTTGACTTTTTTGACGGAGCCACAACCTCATCTCTGCTTGCACCGCTTCATCACTGTAGGAGTGGTCCTCGAAGATTTTGGAAACAGATGGAAATCGAATGAGGCCAAGCTGGGACTGTATGGGGGATGATCGATGACATTGAACCCAAGGCGTCGGATTGTTGCAGATGTCGCAGCACTGGTGTGCAATCTGGTACTGTCGTGATGAAGAAGAGGGTGCTCCATGTGTGGACGAACTCTCTGAATTCGAAATTCGGTAACAGCACGCTGTCACTGACATAGTTACGTTTCGCACCGCCATGTTACGCGCTACAATTGACAAAGGGTTACAAATATGTAGAAATGAAGAATAAATAAGTGGAATGTTAATAACATTTGTGTTATTCAAACAGCTTTAAGAGTCTTCATATAAACAATTCTGGGGCACTAGTTTTCAGTACAACCTCGTACGTTATGGGTTGTAGTGATTCGAGTTGTTTACTATGATGCTGTGACTTTGTTTCTCATCGGAGGGGACTAAGAAATATGAGAAGATGTGAGAATAGGATATGGTTTTTGTGGATGAAGTATGTGTGTGCGCGAAAGAACAGATGGATAGCTCCTTGGCTTTGAGGAGTGGTTGAGACTTCGCAAGTAGGTAGGATACGACGTGTTTCAGCTTTCATTTAGTAATTGGCAGAGTTGTGCAGGATGCCGTTTATAGGATGGGTGAAGCTTAAGAAATATTACACGGCCTAGGAAACAGAATTCATTAAAAGTTCTTTGCAGTGTCCGGTGTGTTGGAAGTTGAGGAAGCGAGCATTTTGGAAATGGACGCGGCAGCACGTAAAGGTTCTGTAGTAAAGTCAATATGGTAGGATGTTGCACATGTAGGAGGTAATGATAAGTGAAAGAGTCCTGTGCATATGATGGAGTGTGGGAATTATATGACTTGGCACAGGATATTGGCGAGAGAGTTAGATGGATAAGGAAGCGAGTTGGAGTAGACGAGGTGCAGGTATCTGGTGTGAGTATTAAAATCTGGGGGGGGGGGGGGACTGATTCTGGAAGCTTAGTAGGTAGGTGGGTAGTATTAGTTGCACGTACTATAGACTTTTAATTAAATACATTGAAAATATTGTTGTTGCTATGCAGTTATTGATACCACCTTCATTTTTGATGCGCTCTTATTTATGGCGTTCGCTACTATGTGACGTGTATATCCTTTCGGCTTTTTCGATTCTGTTCTGTGAGATCGCTCGTGAGATGTTACCAAACTGGGTGCCGAATTACAAAATTTACTTAAATTGAAACCTGTGTATCTTTTTATTACTTTCCACGACACCCTCATTTCAAAAGCCAACTTAATGACAGTCGAAACTTACAGCTTTCACTACGACACTGTCTCCCTTCGTGTCTGCTTTCGCTACTGTACTTCAGGCAGCGATCGGCGACAGCTGATTCGAATCGCTGTTTTAGTGGTGTACATCGCTGATGTCCTGTGCTTTATTTTTGTTTGTTTTTAAAGGCAGCGTCACTAACGACATTGACACTGGGCGCAATATTCACCATTTTTCACAGACGTAGGCCTATGTCTTCTGTAACATTACAATGTAGGATTTTCATTTTTATTGATGAAAGTAAAACACGTTGAACGCACTTTCATTGAAATTTTGTACATAAAAAAGCAATCGACAACCTGCTTGTAGGTTCAAAAGCATACGTTCCCTCAATTGCGTCTGTAAAACCCCAGAAATCGTAGAAGTACTTTCGCTGTGCCAAACGCCTCCGTCGCTATTCAGCCAGTTCAGCTATCCTTTTTTGTTTTCGAAACACACCTATTATATTTTTATTATCTTCTGCACAGAGATTCTCAGTTGTTGTCCTAACGCTGAAAAACTGCTCAGGATAGAAGCTCATTAACAGAACGTATAAAATCCAAAGGCTGCGTGGAACAGGAGTCGAACCCACGACAACTTTTAAGACACCTGGCTGAAAATAACTTACAAGTTCGCGGCGCTAGTAATGCTAGAATTCAATATGGTGTTGGCCAGAAGTTAGCCTTGATGACAGCTTCCACCCTTGCAGGCATATGTTCAATCAGGTGCTGGAAGTTTCTTGGGGAATGGCAGCCCATTCTTCACGCTGTGCTGCACTGAGGAGAGGTATCAATGTCGGTCGGTGAGGCCTGGCACGAAGTCGGGGTTCCAAAACACCCCAAAGGTGTTCTGTAGGATTCAGATCAGGACTCTGCAGGCCAGTCCATTACAGGGACGTTATTGTCGTGTAACCACTCCGCCACAGGCCGTGCATTATGAACAGGTGCTCGATCGTGTTGAAAGATGCAGTCGCCATCCCCCAAGTGCTCTTCAACAGTGGAAATCAAGAAGGTGCTTAAAACATCAATGTAGGCTTGTGCTGTGATATTTCCTCACAAAACAACAAGGGCTGCAGGCTCCCTCCATGAAAAACACGACCACACCACAACATCACCGCCTCCGAATTTTACTGTTGGCACTACACACGCTGGCATATGACGTTCACCGGGCATTCGCCATACCCACACCCTGTCATCGGATCGCCATATTGTGCACCGTGATTCGTCACTCCACACAACGTTTTTCCACTCTTCAGTCGTGCAATGTTTTATCGGCGTGATGTGTAGCTTATGAACAGAGACTCGACCATGAAATCCAAGTTTTCTCACCATCCGCCTAACTGTCATAGTACTTGCAGTGTATCTTGATGTAGTTTGGAATTCCTGTGTAATGATCTGGATAGATGTCTGCCTATTATACATTAGACCCTCTTCAAATGTCGGCGGTCTCTGTCAACAGACGAGGTCGACCTATACGCTTTTGTGCTATTCGTGTCCCTTCACGTTTCCACTTCACTACCACATTGGATACAGTGTACCTAGGGATGTTTAGGAGTGTGGAAATCTCGCTTACAGACGTATGACCCAAGTGACACCCTGTCACCTTCCTGATGAGCTCAGTACTCACCGTACCTTGTCTTTAACGTAAAATATCTTCACTCCCTAATAAAACAAGGTGGTGACCTTACAGCCACCACCAAACTAACGGCCTAGGAGCCATCGTTCAAACGCTGGCGGACATTTAACCACTTGGCGCGACTGGAAGCCAGAGGTAATTTTTTTGCTTATGTCGCTGTGAGACAAAATAACCTCACTCTCCGCCTGACTTCCTTCCGAGTGAACGAACACTGCATTAATTATTACTCTTGCACAACTGAACACGAGCATAACGATGCAGCCGCCAAGTAGCAAAGCAACTTGTATTGCCCTTTACAGCTATATTTGTTAATAGAGCAAACACTGTGCGTTCAGAAATACAACATGTTTTTACTCAGCTCATTCCCAGACACACGTTGAGATTCGAAAAACAAAACGTCTTTTAAACGAAGGACGTGCGTATCCTACAAACAAAGGTTCATGAACGTCTGATGTAACGCTCCAAAACAAGTACAAGGACGGATTCTAGGTCACAAGATGCGAAGAAATTTTTATTGCGCAAGACAAAGAGCAGTTAACACTTCTAACGTTGTGATCGCGTCTCGATGTAACATGATGCAAGACGAAGTGCCGAAAGTATTTTGTTTTAAGATAATAAACTGTGATATCAGTAATAAAATTACTGCGTTTACTACTTAACATAGAATTTGTATCTCCACGTTAGTGCAACCGCAACTGCACAGCATTGCTGTTCGTTAGTAAATATGAAGTAAGATATTTCCTAACTTTCTTTTTCACATGTCTCTTATGGGTTTCCATACGTTAAGGTTTTTTTCTATTCATAATAATGCAGTCCTTCAGGGTTTAACACGTGAGTTTAAAAGACTTTTTGCATCAGGGCCTAGCAAAATAAAACGTATTGTATTAGTTTCGTTGTGTCCTACTCAAGTTTACCATCCGCGGAAGACAAAACGCTGAGCTTTAAAATTGGCTGTTTTCACTTATTTCGGTGGTTTGTCGATTTGCGGTATCTTTTTTGAAAACAAGGTTATTAGTAACTCTGACATAGGGTCATAAACTCGTTAGCGTCCTAAAGTAAGCATCTGCGAAACCTATAATCACGTCTGCGCAGTGGAAGCGGCATCTTCGAATGCGTTTAGAACATTCGTCCAATTCACCAACCACAGTGAATAATTAGTGAGCAACAAAATCCTACTAACAACACTTGAACTAAAAATTGAATAAATAAATTAACATGTGCCGACCATCCACACTCTCTCACTGTCCTTTGAAGGAAAATTATTTGGTATACACTATCTCAGCGTAAGCATGCGGACACATATTAGTGGACTTTAATATGACGTGTGTCCACATCTCGCCTTTATGACGGCTTGAACTCTGCTATGGACACTTTAAATAAGATATCTGAATGTCTGTGGCTAAATGGCAAACCGTTCCTCCTCAAGAGCCGAAATCAAAGAAGATAGTTCGATGCTGGCGATGTTATTAGGGTCATTGCAAATTTTGGCGATATACATCTCAGTAAATTAGCTTACCACGCCTATTTTCATTCTCCGCATTCGTATGGCATCATATTTTCGGGTAACTCATCATTGAGTAAAAGAGTGTTCATTGCACAAAAGCGTGTAATCAGAATAATTGCTGGAGCTCATCCCAGAACCTCCAGCAGACATTTATTTAAAGAGCTAGAGATCTTCACTGTATCCTCACAATAAATATATTCACTTATGAAATTTGTTATTAACAATTCGAACGAATTCAAAAGTAATAGCAGTGTACATGGGTACAACACTAGGAGAAAGGATTATCTTCACCACTCAAGGTTAAATCTAACTTTGGCTCAGAAGGGGGTAAATTATGCTGCCACAAAAGTCTTTGGTCACTTACCTAATAGCATCAAAAGTCTGACAGATAGCCATATAGCATTTAAAAGAAGGAAATTAAAAGAATTTTTTAATGGCAACTCATTCTACTCATTAGATGAATTTTTGGGTATAGTAAGTGGGTAATTTCCCCAACTCCCACCAAAAAGAAAGAAAAAAATATTAAGTGCCATGTAATATTTTGTGTAATGTAATATCTTGTATAGACACCTTTTATTAACCTGACACGTTCCACATCATTACGAAGTGTCGTATTCATGATCTATGGAACAAGTACTAATCTAATCTAGGTCGGTACTTCCGGACAGCCAGTCCATTTCAGGAATGTTACTGTCCACAAACCATTGCCTCACAGATACTTCTTTATAACGGCGTGCATCGTCATACTGGCACAAACAACTTCTATATTTCGTCCGCAGCTCGTGTTCTAGTGGGTAGTGTTGCTGCCTCTGTATCACAGGGTCCCGGGTTCGAATCCCGGCCGGGATGGGGATTTTGTCTGCCCGGGGACTGGGTGTTTGTGTTTTCATCATCATCTTTCGTGACAGTGGCTAGATTGGATTGTGTAAAAATTGGACTGTTTAAAAATTGAGACTTTCTATGGGGGCTGATGACCGCGCAGTTGAGCGCCCCACAAACCAAACATCATCATCCTTATCTTTCGAACTGTTACTCTACTGCAAGCAGCAGACAGTGCTGTAAAATGTGACCATGTCACTCCTGCAGTCAGCGTTTTGTTAACAGCAACAATGGGACCACACCCTAACCACAAAAAACACCTGCATACTATTAACCATATACCATGCGCTTCACTGTTGGCATTATACATGACGGCAGGTAACGTCCTCCAGATACTCCCAAAACCCAAACCCTTTAAACCGGTTGCCATCATTCTAAATCTCTCGTTTCCAGTCACCCACTGTCTAGTGGCGTTGCCTTTTGAAACACCTCAAGCGTAAGTTAGCACTGACTGTACAAACGTGTGGCTTCCGAGGAGCTGCTCCCAACGTACATTCATTGTGCTAGCTGGACACCTTCTAGCACCCTGGGACTGACGAGTGACTCCTGCCGCTGATTTCATACGACCTATTACAATCGTCCTCTGCAATGTTTGACGGCCCCTGTCCGTCAGAACATGAGGCCTGCGTGGTCGTCATTCAACTGTGGTTCTTCCTTCACGTTTCCTGTTCACAATTACATCACCACCAGTCGACACTGGCAGCTTTAGAAGGGATGAGATGCCCGTGATGGATTTGTGACTCAGGTGACTTACAACGACTAGCCGGCCTTCCAAGTTACTGAGCTCTACTGACAAACTCACTCTGCTGTTACTACTTTTCTACTGACAATAGCCAGTACTTCCAGCCTCCTTTTATACTGACAGGTCCGCCTCTCGTCACATATGGTGGTCAATTTTGCATTACATAGGGGTGCCCGGATCCGTTTGATCAAATGGAGTACGTCGAGCAAGGTGGCGTAGTGATTAGCACACTCGGCTCTCATTCTGGAGAAGCGGGTCCGTCGGGGCACCCAGGTTTATATTTTCACTGGTTTCCCTAAATATGTAAAAGCAAATGCCGGAATGGTTTCATCGTAAAACACACTCCCTATTCTTTCTTCGTTATCGCATCGCCTGCTAATGAAAGCAACACGGATACACTGCGCCTGCTGGAAGGACATCATCTCTACTCTATGCGCACATAAGCAAATACACTTTCACATACATAAAGCGTTCAGATTTCTTACCTGAAATATATTTTCCCGTAATTACGTTATAAGTAGTTCCCATCCAACGGTCTTGACCAAGGTTTTCTGCTTGTTTCTCTTGACTGTAAAGCAAGCGCCGGAACATGACATATCCTCCAAAATTTTCGAAGCTAGCTCTTCGTATACCCGACTCGCACTTCCCACGCTATTTGACTGAGACGCCGCTGACTTTAGAATGGGTCAGTACTCGAACATCAGTTGCCTGACTGGGTTGGCGCCTGTCGCCACTAATTCCTCTTCTGTGCCAATCTCTTCATCTCGGAGTAGCACCTTACATCGTCCAATATTTGTTAGATGTATTCCAATCTCCGTCTTTCCCTACAGACATCGTCTACAGTTCCCTCTAGTACCATGGAAGTAACACCTTGATGTCGTGACGCGTGTCCTACTATCTTGGCCCCTTTGTTCTCAATGATTTCCATATTCCTCCCTACTCGCCGATGCTTCAGAGAACCTCGTCATTCCTTATCAATACTCCCAATTTTCAACATCCTTCTATATCAAGAAATCTAAAACGCTTCTATTCCTACTTGTCCCGTTTCTCCTACAGCTCATGATTCAATTAAGACCAATGTTTGATATCAATACACTTCTTTTGGCCAGAAATAACTTTTATCCTGTGCTAGTCTGCTTTGTATGCCTTCTTTGCTCCGATCGTCACCTCCCGCTTTGCTTTCACGGTAGCATTATTCCTTCACTTGGCCTACCTCGTAGAACCGAATTTTGACGGGAAGTTTATCGCAACTCTCATTTCTGCTACTTAGTTTCAGCTTTCTTTGGTTTACTTTCAATCCCATGTGTGTGTTCATTAGAATGTACGTTCCGCTGAACAGGTATGCTGTTCTTCGTGTCTTTAATTGAGGATAGCAACGTCATCATTGAATCTTATCCTTGATATACTTTAGCCGGCCACGATGCTCGAGCGGTTCTAGGCGCTTCAGTCTGGAACCGCGCGACGGCTACGGTCGCAGGTTCGAATCCTGCCTTAGGCATGGATGTGTGTGATGTCCTTAGGTTAGTTAGGTTTATGTAGTTCTAAGTTCTAGGGGACGATGACCTCAGATGTTAAGTCCCATAGTGCTCAGAGCCATTAGAACATTGATACCCTTTCACCCTGAATCCCACTCCTGAACGTTTCTTGTATTTTCATCGTTGTTCTTCGATTTATAGACTGAACAGGAAGGTTGAAACATTACATCCCTGTCATATAACCTTTCTAATCCTAGCACTTCGTTTGTGACGTTCCATTCTCAGTTTTCCCCCTTGGTTCTTATTACTCATCGTGTATTACTCATGTTTCCCTACATCTTTTACCTATTTTCCTGACAATTTCTAACATTTTCTCTACCTAGAGATGAAAAAGCATACAGAAAAAATTCCTTCCTCTTTGCGAGCTTGTGCTATAATAACATCGTCGTCACAGGAACGTTAAGTGCCAACCTTCACTCGAAGATATCTGTCAGTGTCCTAGTGAATTGTGGTTCAGGTTCACTATTAAACCTCGTTTGTGCTGTTTTGTGACTAGTCTCTGCCACCACGTTGGGTACCAGTACTGGAGACCTTGATACATCTGCTGTGCCTGCAGTCGGAGGCCGATATCCTCCATTTACGTGCCCTGCTTGGCAGTCAGATGTCTGCCACAGCTACACAGACGAAAACATTCCATTAAGAATATCGCAAACTCATTATTTTCAATGTGATAACAAACGATAGTCTTGCCTTATTGCTGGTGAATGTTACTGAGTGAGTTTTTGAGGTGGCTAAGGGGTGTAATTCACATTTAGGACTCTGGCTGAGATGTCTGTCTGGTTATCTACATTTAAGTTTCCTGTAGTTCTCTAAATGACATCAGGTAAATGTCGGGATGCTTCCTTTGCAAAAGCCAGGGTTGTTGTCCAGCGAATCCGTGCTTGCACCCTTTAACTTCAGCGTCGCCATTCTCTTTTCCTTTAGTGTTACCATATCAGAAAGATACTGATCCGGGAACATAAATGTTGCCAGCATTCTGATAATCTTAGATTTCAAAACTGCACAACTTTTTGGAATTGCCCAGGCTTCGTAATTACATACATGTGTCCTAGTACCCGTACATCACGTTCCAGAAAAAGATATTAGCTATGAACACACACATAAAAATTCTCCTTATAAATTAAATAGCTAAAAGGCGAGTAGTCGCTACAACTAAAGGTACATATCTGATAAAAATGAAAGAAATTCACCACACCTCAGCTGCGGTAGCTTTGCGGCCCAACAGCAGTTCGAAATGGCAGTGTCAATTCCAAACTTCGCCAAACGTGAAGTTCTTGTTGTTATGCAAAGACGGTTTTCTGGACTGGACTGCGTTTAGTGATGAAACATGGGCTTCCCAAAGACGATCTGAAAACAAGCGACAGTTAGTGCCAAGAAGCAACAAACACTAAGCAAGAAAGACAAAATTAATATTTCATCTTTTATGTTTAAGGACAAGTTTATGGGAGGTAAAAGACTGCGACATCGTATATTTGCCTTAAGGACACACTAGAAAATCTTATTACTACTGTGAGACGGTGTACGGGAATTCTGCAGTGAGGAACTTCCAGCGAGTGATGGGCCTGGGAACCACGAGCTGTTGCATTACTTCAAGGGGAGATTTTGATGCATTTGACGCAGTTCAGATCTCACAGTGGTTTCCAAAACTGGAAGAAACACAGTGAAAGAATTTTTCTAATCTATTTTGCGGCTCATGAATGCGCGATAAAATAATTTTTAGAGTTTTGCTGAAAATTTCTTCCGACTTAGGATATAGAAGTTCACATCCGCACGCTCACATGTGTGGACAGCGGTGGGGACCTCATTAAAAAGCGACTTAAATATATTTTAAAAAGCCCAGAAATTCAAATTCAGGCCGATTACAAGCTACTGGAACCGCTTGTTTTCTCATGTGTCTCGCAAGCTCCAGATTACAACTCAGAAGAAATGGGAAATAGAAGAGCTGAAAATATAAATATTTTACGTTTACGCACTTATGAATAGCAAACAACAAGAGAAAAATCTTTAAAGTCTCCTCGGGTTTGCTGCCGGATCCTGAAATCAACTCGATTCAATATTTCGTCGATCCAACCGTTCGCCATCTTCAGGAGACCTCTATTTCTGCCGATGAGTCCCACAGTTCTCACCAGGACTCTTCAGAAGCAGCGTTCTCCTGAAGATAGCGAACAGTTGGATCGACGAAATATTGAATCGAATTGATTTTAAAATGCGGCAGCAAACCCGAAGAAACTTTGAAGCCTACGAAGCCACAACAAGAGAAAATGCAAGTGAATAAATTACAAATACATGATTAAATGAAATAGAAATTCTGACACCGGCCGTATTCTGGCGCTGAAATAAATTCGGTGACGAAAAGTGAAAACCTATCTATGCTGGACCGGGAGTTAAACTGGCTTTCCCCTCTTTAGGCGAGCCGTCGCCTTAACTGCTTCCGCAATCTGAGCACACTTATCCTCCATCCCAGACTCTCAACTTGTCGCAGCCTACTTGCGTAGCGTCACCTCTTCACCATGTTCACTGCTCGCAGTATCACGCTTCTTCCCGCAATGCAGGAAGCGAAATGCAGGAAGATCTGCAGCGGATAGGCACTTGGTGCAGGGAGTGGCAACTGACCCTTAGCATAGACAAATGTAATGTATTGCGAATACATAGAAAGAAGGATCCTTTATTGTATGATTATATGATAGCGGAACAAACACTGGTAGCAGTTACTTCTGTAAAATATCTGGGAGTATGCGTGCGGAACGATTTGAAGTGGAATGATCATATAAAATTAATTGTTGGTAAGGCAGGTGCCAGGTTGAGATTCATTGGGAGAGTCCTTAGAAAATGTAGTCCATCAACAAAGCAGGTGGCTTACAAAACACTCGTTCGACCTATACTTGAGTATTGCTCATCAGTGTGGGATCCGTACCAGATCGGGTTGGCGGAGGAGATAGAGAAGATCCAAAGAAGAGCGGCGCGTTTCGTCACCGGGTTATTTGGTAACCGTGATAGCGTTACGGAGATGTTTAATAAACTCAAGTGGCAGACTCTGCAAGAGAGGCGCTCTGCATCGCGGTGTAGCTTGCTCGCCAGGTTTCGAGAGGGTGCGTTTCTGGATGAGGTATCGAATATATTGCTTCCCCCTACTTATACCTCCCGAGGAGATCACGAATGTAAAATTAGAGAGATTAGAGCGCGCACGGAGGCTTTCAGACAGTCGTTCTTCCCGCGAACCATACGCGACTGGAACAGGAAAGGGAGGTAATGACAGTGGCACGTAAAGTGCCCTCCGCCACACACCGTTGGGTGGCTTGCGGAGTATCAATGTAGATGTAGATGTAGAAGAGTTCGGGAGAAGGAGTGCATCAGCACGGAAATGATCTTAATGTCCACCATGGCGTATTAATTCTACATCTACATCTACATTGATACTCCGCAAGCCACCCAACGGTGTGTGGCGGAGGACACTTTACGTGCCACTGTCATTACCTCCCTTTCCTGTTCCAGTCGCGTATGGTTCGCGGGAAGAACGACTGTCTGAAAGCCTCCGTGCGCGCTCTAATCTCTCTAATATTACATTCGTGATCTCCTCGGGAGGTATAAGTAGGGGGAAGCAATATATTCGATACCTCATCCAGAAACGCACCCTCTCGAAACCTGGCGAGCAAGCTACACCGCGATGCAGAGCGCCTCTCTTGCAGAGTCTGCCACTTGAGTTTATTAAACATCTCCGTAACGCTATCACGGTTACCAAATAACCCGGTGACAAAACGCGCCGCTCTTCTTTGGATCTTCTCTATCTCCTCCGTCAACCCGACCTGGTACGGATCCCACACTGATGAGCAATACTCAAGTATAGGTCGAACGAGTGTTTTGTAAGCCACCTCCTTTGTTGATGGACTACATTTTCTAAGCACTCTCCCAATGAATCTCAACCTGGTACCCGCCTTACCAACAATTAATTTTATATGATCATTCCACTTCAAATCGTTCCGTACGCACACTCCCAGATATTTTACAGAAGTAACTGCTACCAGTGTTTGTCCCGCTATCATATAATCATACAATAAAGGATCCTTCTTTCTATGTATTCGCAATACATTACATTTGTCTATGTTAAGGGTCAGTTGCCACTCCCTGCACCAAGTGCCTATCCGCTGCAGATCTTCCTGTATTTCGCTACAATTTTCTAATGCAGCAACTTCTCTGTATACTACAGCATCATCCGCGAAAAGCCGCATGGAACTTCCGACACTATCTACTAGGTCATTTATATATATTGTGAAAAGCAATGGTCCAATAACACTCCCCTGTGGCACGCCAGAGGTTACTTTAACGTCTGTAGACGTCTCTCCATTGATAACAACATGCTGTGTTCTGTTTGCTAAAAAATCTTCAATCCAGCCACACAGCTGGTCTGATATTCCGTAGGCTCTTACTTTGTTTATCAGGCGACAGTGCGGAACTGTATCGAACGCCTTCCGGAAGTCAAGAAAAATAGCATCTACCTGGGAGCCTGTATCTAATATTTTCTGGGTCTCATGAGCAAATAAGGCGAGTTGGGTCTCACACGATCGCTGTTTCCGGAATCCATGTTGATTCCTACATAGTAGATTCTGGGTTTCCAGAAATGACATGATACGCGAGCAAAAGACATGTTCTAAAATTCTACAAGAGATCGACGTAAGAGATATAGGTCTATAGTTTTGCGCATCTGCTCGACGACCCTTCTTGAAGACTGGGACTATCTGTGCTCTTTTCCAATCATTTGGAACCCTCCGTTCCTCTAGAGACTTGCGGTACACGGCTGTTAGAAGGGGGGCAAGTTCTTTCGCGTACTCAGTGTAGAATCGAATTGGTATCCCGTCAGGTCCAGTGGACTTTCCTCTATTGAGTGATTCCAGTTGCTTTTCTATTCCTTGGACACTTATTTCGATGTCAGCCATTTTTTCGTTTGTGCGAGGATTTAGAGAAGGAACTGCAGTGCGGTCTTCCTCTGTGAAACAGCTTTGGAAAAAGGTGTTTAGTATTTCAGCTTTACGCGTGTCATCCTCTGTTTCAATGCCATCATCATCCCGTAGTGTCTGGATATGCTGTTTCGAGCCACTTACTGATTTAACGTAAGACCAGAACTTCCTAGGATTTTCTGTCAAGTCGGTACATAGAATTTTACTTTCGAATTCAATGAACGCTTCACGCATAGCCCTCCTTACGCTAACTTTGACATCGTTTAGCTTCTGTTTGTCTGAGAGGTTTTGGCTGCGTTTAAACTTGGAGTGGAGCTCTCTTTGCTTTCGCAGTAGTTTCCTAACTTTGTTGTTGTACCACGGTGGATTTTTCCCGTCCCTCACAGTTTTACTCGGCACGTACCTGTCTAAAACGCATTTTACGATTGCCTTGAACTTTTTCCATAAACACTCAACATTGTCAGTGTCGGAACAGAAATTTTCGTTTTGATCTGTTAGGTAGTCTGAAATCTGCCTTCTATTACTCTTGCTAAACAGATAAACCTTCCTCCCTTTTTTTATATTCCTATTAACTTCCATATTCAGGGATGCTGCAACGGCCTTATGATCACTGATTCCCTGTTCTGTACATACAGAGTCGAAAAGTTCGGGTCTGTTTGTTATCAGTAGGTCCAAGATGTTATCTCCACGAGTCGGTTCTCTGTTTAATTGCTCGAGGTAATTTTCGGATAGTGCACTCAGTATAATGTCACTCGATGCTCTGTCCCTACCACCCGTCCTAAACATCTGAATGTCCCAGTCTATATCTGGTAAATTGAAATCTCCACCTAAGACTATAACATGCTGAGAAAATTTATGTGAAATGTATTCCAAATTTTCTCTCAGTTGTTCTGCCACTAATGCTGCTGAGTCGGGAGGTCGGTAAAAGGAGCCAATTATTAACCTAGTTCGGTTGTTTAGTGTAACCTCCACCCATAATAATTCACAGGAACTATCCACTTCTACTTCACTACAGGATAAACTACTACTAACAGCGACGAACACTCCACCACCGGTTGCATGCAATCTATCCTTTCTAAACACCGTCTGTACCTTTGTAAAAATTTCGGCAGAATTTATCTCTGGCTTAAGCCAGCTTTCTGTACCTATAACGATTTCAGCTTCGGTGCTTTCTATCAGCGCTTGAAGTTCCGGTACTTTGCCAACGCAGCTTCGACAGTTGACAATTACAATACCGATTGCTGCTTGGTCCCCGCATGTCCTGACTTTGCCCCGCACCCGTTGAGGCTGTTGCCCTTTCTGTACTTGCCCAAGGCCATCTAACCTAAAAAACCGCCCAGCCCACGCCACACAACCCCTGCTACCCGTGTAGCCGCTTGTTGCGTGTAGTGGACTCCTGACCTATCCAGCGGAACCCGAAACCCCACCACCGTATGGCGCAAGTCGAGGAATCTGCAGCCCACACGGTCGCAGAACCGTCTCAGCCTCTGATTCAGACCCTCCACTCGGCTCTGTACCAAAGGTCCGCAGTCAGTCCTGTCGACGATGCTGCAGATGGTGAGCTCTGCTTTCATCCCGCTAGCGAGACTGGCAGTCTTCACCAAATCAGATAGCCGCCGGAAGCCAGAGAGGATTTCCTCCGATCCATAGCGACACACATCTTTGGTGCCGACATGAGCGACCACCTGCAGATGGGTGCACCCTGTACCCTTCATGGCATCCGGAAGGACCCTTTCCACATCTGGAATGACTCCCCCCGGTATGCACACGGAGTGCACATTGGTTTTCTTCCCCTCTCTTGCTGCCATTTCCCTAAGGGGCCCCATTACGCGCCTGACGTTGGAGCTCCCAACTACCAGTAAGCCCACCCTCTGCGACTGCCCGGATCTTGCAGACTGAGGGGCAACCTCTGGAACAGGACAAGCAGCCATGTCAGGCCGAAGATCAGTATCAGCCTGAGACAGAGCCTGAAACCGGTTCGTCAGACAAACTGGAGAGGCTTTCCGTTCAGCCCTCCGGAATGTCTTTCGCCCCCTGCCACACCTTGAAACGACCTCCCACTCTACCACAGGTGAGGGATCAGCCTCAATGCGGGCAGTATCCCGGGCAACCACAGTCTTAGTCCGATCAGGGGATGCGTGGGACGAGCTGGCCGTCCCCGACAAACCCCCATCCGGACCCCCACAGTGATGCCCATTGGCAACAGCCTCAAGCTGTGTGACCGAAGCCAACACTGCCTGAAGCTGGGAGCGAAGGGATGCCAACTCAGCCTGCATCCGAACACAGCAGTTGCAGTCCCTATCCATGCTAAAAACTGTTTTGCAAAGAACGTCTGAACTAATCTACAGAGAGCGCAAACAAATCAACAAAATTTAAACGGTTATTAAAATACAAGGTTGCCTAGTAAATTCAGTAATGCTGCTACTTGCGCACTGCTGACACTGCTCGGCGGCGGAAGGAGACTACGCGAATTTACACTATTCAGGTACTAAAACGCGATGCTACAACTCTCAAATACTATAATACGCCCGAAATTTATGAATTAAACAATGCAAGTACCAAAAACACGCAAAGAAATTAAGAATTAAACTATGTAACAAATGAGTGAGCTAGGAGTATACGACTTGCTGCTGCAGCTGCTTATCCAACGGCGGCAGGGAGCACACTGACTGCGACCAACCGACACTGGCCGTTCAAAACAAAACAGAAGACAAACGACTACGCGAATTTACACTATTCAGGTACTAAAACGCGATGCTACAACTCTCAAATACTATAATACGCCCGAAATTTATGAATTAAACAATGCAAGAACCAAAAACACGCAAAGAAATTAAGAATTAAACTATGTAACAAATGAGTGAGCTAGGAGTATACGACTTGCTGCTGCAGCTGCTTATCCAACGGCGGCAGGGAGCACACTGACTGCGACCAACCGACACTGGCCGTTCAAAACAAAACAGTAGACAAACGACTACGCGAATTTACACTATTCAGGTACTAAAACGCGATGCTACAACTCTCAAATACTATAATACGCCCGAAATTTATGAATTAAACAATGCAAGAACCAAAAACACGCAAAGAAATTAAGAATTAAACTATGCAACAAATGAGTGAGCTAGGAGTATACGACTTGCTGCTGCAGCTGCTTATCCAACGGCGGCAGGGAGCACACTGACTGCGACCAACCGACACTGGCCGTTCAAAACAAAACAGTAGACAAACGACTACGCGAATTTACACTATTCAGGTACTAAAACGCGATGCTACAACTCTCAAATACTATAATACGCCCGAAATTTATGAATTAAACAATGCAAGAACCAAAAACACGCAAAGAAATTAAGAATTAAACTATGTAACAAATGAGTGAGCTAGGAGTATACGACTTGCTGCTGCAGCTGCTTATCCAACGGCGGCAGGGAGCACACTGACTGCGACCAACCGACACTGGCCGTTCAAAACAAAATTGGTGTCAATATAAGTCTGTGGTGTCTTTTCTTTCAGACACACACACACACACACACACACACACACACACACACACACACACACAGTGTGTCTGAACGAACAGACGCACACACACACACACACAACACGTGGGGCAACTCTCTACAACGCCACGTCCGTACAAGACGTACGATTCGTCATTCGACTGGCCACCCAAAAGCTAAGAACAAGAAATATTTTCCTCAGATGAACCGAGGAAATATATTCTCTATTACACCAACCATAAATACAAAGTCCCTCTAAAAGAGGGGTGTGTGGATATTTCAACTTTCCATAACTGGCGGAATTTTGGAAACGCAGAAGTATGGTAATTTTTTTTGTAACTTGATCTATTCGAGGCAACAACACTACTGTTGCAATAAAACTGAAAATCAATTAATTGTAGTCTGTTACAAGTTCATTCTTACCCTGGAGGATATTTGTTGCTGGCATGTTGGCATTTAGTAGCACAAATATGGATCAAAACATTATGGCCATTGCTCACCGCAAAGATGAAAACCGTCTGGTGGATTTGCGGGCACGTGGCGTGGTAAGGAATGCACTGGTACATAAGCGGGGCAGAGACGAATGGGAAATCATTCCAGCGACGATATGGGCCGCAAACTGGGAATCCCACTAATACAAGTGTCTTAGACAAAGGGCAAATTATTGTGGCCCGCCGGCTGGGAACGAGAATCTCGGAAACGGCGAAGCAGTCTGTTCACGTGCTACTGTCGCGAGCATCTATGGGAATTGGTTGAAACCACGAGTAGGTGACAAGGTATCGGACGTCCACGCCTCACCACAGGTCGGAGGCAGGTGTTCCGGAGCACACTGTTCAGTACAAGTCGTTGAACATGGGTCCTCCGCAGTAGGCTAGCGCTACGTCTTTCTGTGTCCGTCCAATGATGTTGTCAATTACGACTGCAGTGGACACGAGATCATCGAGACGGGACTGTGGCTCAATGCAAATGGGAATATCACCTCGATGTCTGCTGTACTACGTACGAAGCTCACTTCGAGTACCTAAAAGAACAGTGTAAAACAAATATTTCTCTTTGAGAGCCACGTAATGTCATGGATTTACATTCTATGTTTCTTAAAATATGAATTTTCAGCAATCCCCAATTTTTCGATCATGCGAAACTCAGCTTGCTCTCTACTCACAGAAAATACTCATGCCATGGATAGAGGAAATTAAGTGCTTCGGTGTTTCCATACTTAAGTAAAACTTTCGATTCAGTACCACATTAACACATCATAAGCCCTGTGGGATATCTAACAAGGTTTGCGACTACAACGAAAATTTCCTGTCCGGCAGAAAGCAGCACTTTATCCGGGACGGTGAGTGATGTTCAAACACGGAAGATACACTCCTGGAAATTGAAATAAGAACACCGTGAATTCATTGTCCCAGGAAGGGGAAACTTTATTGACACATTCCTGGGGTCAGATACATCACATGATCACACTGACAGAACCACAGGCACATAGACACAGGCAACAGAGCATGCACAATGTCGGCACTGGTACAGTGTATATCCACCTTTCGCAGCAATGCAGGCTGCTATTCTCCCATGGAGACGATCGTAGAGATGCTGGATGTAGTCCTGTGGAACGGCTTGCCATGCCATTTCCACCTGGCGCCTCAGTTGGACCAGCGTTCGTGCTGGACGTGCAGACCGCGTGAGACGACGCTTCATCCAGTCCCAAACATGCTCAATGGGGGACAGATCCGGAGATCTTGCTGGCCAGGGTAGTTGACTTACACCTTCTAGAGCACGTTGGGTGGCACGGGATACATGCGGACGTGCATTGTCCTGTTGGAACAGCAAGTTCCCTTGCCGGTCTAGGAATGGTAGAACGATGGGTTCGATGACGGTTTGGATGTACCGTGCACTATTCAGTGTCCCCTCGACGATCACCAGTGGTGTACGGCCAGTGTAGGAGATCGCTCCCCACACCATGATGCCGGGTGTTGGCCCTGTGTGCCTCGGTCGTATGCAGTCCTGATTGTGGCGCTCACCTGCACGGCGCCAAACACGCATACGACCATCATTGGCACCAAGGCAGAAGCGACTCTCATCGCTGAAGACGACACGTCTCCATTCGTCCCTCCATTCACGCCTGTCGCGACACTACTGGAGGCGGGCTGCACGATGTTGGGGCGTGAGCGGAAGACGGCCTAACGGTGTGCGGGACCGTAGCCCAGCTTCATGGAGACGGTTGCGAATGGTCCTCGCCGATACCCCAGGAGCAACAGTGTCCCTAATTTGCTGGGAAGTGGCGGTGCGGTCCCCTACGGCACTGCGTAGGGTCCTACGGTCTTGGCGTGCATCCGTGCGTCGCTGCGGTCCGGTCCCAGGTCGACGGGCACGTGCACCTTCCGCCGACCACTGGCGACAACACCGATGTACTGTGGAGACCTCACGCCCCACGTGTTGAGCAATTCGGCGGTACGTCCACCCGGCCTCCCGCATGCCCACTATACGCCCTCGCTCAAAGTCCGTCAACTGCACATACGGTTCACGTACACGCTGTCGCGGCATGCTACCAGTGTTAAAGACTGCGATGGAGCTCCGTATGCCACGGCAAACTGGCTGACACTGACGGCGGCGGTGCACAAATGCTGCGCAGCTAGCGCCATTCGACGGCCAACACCGCGGTTCCTGGTGTGTCCGCTGTGCCGTGCGTGTGATCATTGCTTGTACAGCCCTCTCGCAGTGTCCGGAGCAAGTATGGTGGGTCTGACACACCGGTGTCAATGTGTTCTTTTTTCCATTTCCAGGAGTGTATATCTGATGTACCCCAGGGGAGTGTAGTAGCATTGTTGTTGTCCATAACAAGCATCTATGATTTTGCACGTGGTATTAGTTACAATCTCAGGATATCCATAGATTATCTGTGAGATATCCATAGATATGTGAAATAGCAATACATATCTGTGAGAAAACTGTATTGTCCAGATGGGTGTCGACTAAGTAGAGGCGCTCAATTTCAGAGACTAGGAACATTCTTCAACTCCTACGTGTAAAGTAGGCGAACAACAGCTCGCACGGTGGCGTGGGAAGCAGTTATTCTTCCCACTTTCTGACCGTGAATATAACGGGAGGAAAAACTTTGGTGTACGGACCAATAAAAGTGCCCTCTGACAAAAAATGTCATAGTGATTCTTAAGTGTGGATGTACACTCAGTACTCTAGTATAAAAATTTCTCTCATTGGAAAAAGAAGTTTGTAAGACGAAGTAGTGATCATCTTCTCGACCGTATACTTTGCAGAGTTGGGTCGAACCTATTTCTTCGGTGACATAAAAGGATGAAATGTCTCTCGTCGAAGTATAGCGTCGAGAAAAGAGACTGCTGATAAGTAAAATGTCTCTAGGATCAGCTTTCATTTTACATATTTTACGCTTATCAATAGCTTCGATAGTCTCGAACATTAAATTATTCAAAGTTTTTATTTTTATGTATATCTATAGTTTCTTAGCAGTGAAATAAAATAGTGGCGTCTCCTTAGGGTACAAATTTCGTGTCTCCGACTAAATCAAAGGCCGCTTGGTTGCAAGACGCGTTCCATCCTTTTATTTTTGAAGCATTTGCAGCAGTCTAAAATATGTATTTTGTTTATTATTACATTTACGTTTTAGATAAACCATGAAATGATTCTAAGTTTCTTAGTACGTCACAATTTAGGTTGTTTTCGATAAAAATAACTTCTTGATGCCCAAGTTAATCTAGGATTTTAACAGTTTTTCATTCAGCTTGAATTTTACTTTGTGTTATTTTACGCAGCTGCACTTCTCACAATTATACTTAGCGATTTTCATCAACGTTGCTTTAAAATCGCGTTTTTATCGTGTATGATTGTTGACTGTAGTGTCCCCAACTTCTGCGGTGCGTTTTTTGATCTGCCTTTGTTCGTTTTGTGGTGGCCATGTGTATTTCAGTTTTTCGTTTACTTGTTCTTTGTAGTAGTAGTAGCAGTAACAGTAGTAATTGTTGTTGTTGTTGTTCGTGTGTGTGTGTGTGTGTGTGTGTGTGTGTGTGTGTGTTCAAAAATGGCTCTGAGCACCATGGGACTTAACTTCTAAGGTTATCAATCCCCTAGAACTTAGAACTACTTAAACCTAACTAACCTAAGGGCATCACACACATCCATGCCCGAGGCAGGATAAAACATAGTGTATGTGTGTGTATGTATCGTTTCGATAGTAATTTCTGTTTTCTTTTATATGAAATTAGTGATGGGAGCGTGTGAGCTATAGTTTCCTATAGGTTCGCTCTGTGTTTCGATTTATTACCATTTCTCTGATTAAATCATTGCCGGGCGGTGTGGCCGAGCGGTTCTAGGTGCTTCAGTCTGGAACCGCGCGACCGCTACGCTCGCAGGTTCGAATCCTGCCTCGGGCATAGATGTGTATGATGTCCCTAGGTTAGTTAGGTTTAAGTAGTCCTAAGTTCTAGGGGACTGATGACCTCAGAAGTTAAGTCCCATAGTGTTCAGAGCCATTTGAACCATTTTGATTAAATCATTCATCTGTTGTTCACGTTCGTTTGTTTGATAATTAATTTCTTGTTCATTTTAAGAGGGTTTTGTGCATGGGAAAACTCTCCTGTAATGTTAGAACATTGAAATCTGCAGCAATTTGCGGAAGGGTTGCACTCCTGTCACGTCGAACGATTCTGTTCAGTCGTCGTTGGTCCTCTTCTCGCAGGGCCTTTTTCCAGCCGCAGCGATGTCGGAGATTTGATGTTTTTACCGGTATACTCGTGAAATGGTCGTACGGGAAAATCCCCACTTGATCGCTACCTGGGACATGCTGTGTCCCACCGCTAGTGCGCCGACTTTAGCACCACGTTCAAACTCACTTAAGTCTTGATAACCTGCCACTGTAACAGCAGTAACCGGTGAAACAACTGCGCCAGACACTTCTTGTCTTAACTGGACTCGCATTCGGGAGGACAACGGTTCAATCCCGTGTCCGGTCATCCTGATTTAGGTTTTCCGTGATTTCCCTAAATCGCTCCAGGCAAATGCCGGGATGGTCCCTTTCAAAGGGCACGGCCGACTTCCTTCCCCGTCCTTCCCTAATCCGATGAGACCGATGACCTCGCTGTCTGGTCTCCTTCCCCAAACAACCCAAAAAAATGGTTCAAATGGCTCTGAGGACTATGGGACTTAACATCTGAGGTCATCAGTCCCCTAGAACTTAGAACTACTTAAACCTAACTAACCTAAGGACATCACACACATCCATGCCCGAGACAGGATTCGTACCTGCGACCGTAGCGGTCGCTCCGTTCCAGACTGAAGCGCCTAGAACCGCTCGGCTACCCCGGACGGTCAAACAACCCAACTGCAACCCCCAACTTGTTGTCTTTGATAGGCTCTGCCGACCGCAGGGCCGTATTCTGCCTGTTTACGTATCGCTGTAGTTGAATAACCATGGCTATATCAATTTCTTTGGCGCTTTTGTCCTGTGCAGCGATCCGAAACTCTTGGTATTGGCTGACGAATGTAACTGCTACCACATTCACAAGACATTTTACAACCACTAGAAACGCCGCGACCACTGCTATGGTTTACTGGGCGGTTGATAAACCGCATAGCTGTGTCCAGCGCAATGCCTTAGAAAGAATGTCTTACAATCAGGAACAGACTCTACGGCCATAGATGCCCGGTAGGGTAAGAAATTGCGTATGGAGGAGACAGCGCGAACGCCGTGAACAATGGAGGCTGCAGAGCAGCTGGAGACGGCGCGGACGTAACCGGCGACTATTCGCAACCGAATCCTGCGTCCTCCGGCGAGCACGGCGGACGTGCGGGGCAGGCGCGGTACGACGCGGAGCGCACCGCCGCCGCAGCCGTGAGGTGGCCCACTGTTATCGGCCGGGGAGGCCCTCACAAACAGGAAGCGTAAAAATAGTCGCGCATATTGACAAGCCCGTCGGCCGGCGCTGACTTCCGCTCCTCGTGCCCGGTATAAATATACAGCGCCCGGCTACTTAGCGTAAATATAACTTCAATGCAACTAACCGTTTATAACTACCCGCCCTGGACCAAACCTCTGGACAGGACGGGAAATGGACCGACCGTACAGCAAGAGCCGAGAAGTCGGCTCGTTCCGAAATTAATGCATCTCATTTATTTTCGTGGA
Organism: Schistocerca americana; assembly: GCF_021461395.2. Lineage (NCBI taxonomy): Eukaryota > Metazoa > Arthropoda > Insecta > Orthoptera > Acrididae > Schistocerca > Schistocerca americana. Next base: position 421,614,382 of record NC_060121.1, on the reverse strand, counting down.
AACTACGACACATACAGGAAGTACAATAACGCAAATAGAGCAAGACTTCAGCTGCATACCGCCTTTGTGCACTTTTGCCAAACCACCTGTATGTCCCACCCGTTATAACAGGAAATTTGTCGCGCTCAGATTCTTCTCAGGACCGAGAGCTGTCCGAAACCCAAAGTTGAAAGCTCTGAAATATTTGGCAAATCATGGAACTCATAGCGCCATAGAGGGTGGAGTGTTATTTGCAACTGACAAAAATATTGCATCTAATGAGATCGATTTTGAGACTGACTGTGAACATATCTGGACGCGTATAACAGGTCTAGGTGAAATCGAGTTAATTGGTGGATGTTTTTACCGGTCACCCGCTTCCGCCGTGACAGTTTCACAATCATTCAAAGAAAGTCTACGTACAGTCGCGTGGAAATATCCGGATAGTAGAATATTAATTGGAAGCGACTTTAAACTATGAAGTATAGTCTGGGACATCTATGAATTCGTCGCAGGGTACTCACAGACAGACGTATGAAGTGCTTTTGAACACGTTTTCCGAAAACTGTCTTGACCAGCTACTTCGACAGCCCACACGCAGTGGAAATATTTCAGATCTTGTAGATACAAACAGGTCTGGCCTTATCGATGGTGTCAGTATAGAGACTGGGATTAATGGTCATGATGTCATCATATCGACGATGGTTACTAAAGTTAACACATCGAACAACGAGGCTAAGAGAGTATTTTTGCTACCAAGAAAAGATAACCAATTGCTAGCTTTCCACTTAGACAATGAATGGACATCATTTAGTTCCAGTATGATAGAACTAGAGGCATTGCGCCCACAGTTGAAATGGACTGTAAATCGACTTCTACAGAAATACGTGCCAATTTAGTGGACTAAAGACGGAGAAGACCTACCATGGTTTAATAACAAAATTCGGAAAATCTGGAGAAAGCAGAGACTGATGGACTCTCAGATCAAGGAAAATGCACAAATGACGACAGGCAAAAATTAATAGACATTCGTGCGTCTGTGAAAACCTGTATGCGTGAAGGAAACAATATCTACCACCGTCGTACCTTAGCAAAGGATCTAGCAGAGAATCCGAGAAAATTCTGGTCCTATGTAAAATCGCTAACCGGGGTGAAAGCTTCTATCCAGTCTCTCGTTGACCAGTCTGGTGTGGCAGTAGAAGATATCAAAAGAGAAAGATGAAGTTTTCAATTTCGCGTTAAGAACTCGTTCACGCAAGAGGAGCGTTTGAACATCGCACAGAATCCCATATGGAGGACATGGTAATAGGTATCCCTGACGAAGAGAAGCAACTGAAGACAAAGAAGTCGCCAGATTCGGATGGAAAACCATATTGGTGTTACGAAGAGTGCTCTGCGGCATTGGCTCCTTACTCAACTTGCATTTATCGCGAATCTCTCGCCCAGCGCGAAGTCCTCCTAAGCAACTGGATAAAGCCGCATGTGACTCCTGTATATGAGAAAGATGAAAGAACTGACCAGCAAAATTACTGACCAATATCCTTAATATCGGTTTCTCAGTTCGAATATAGTAAATTTCCTTGAGAAGTGAAAGCTTCCGTCCACAAATTAGCACAGTTTTAGAAAGCATCGCTCTTGAGAAGCTCAGCTTTTCCTTTTCTCACAGGATATCCTGCGAACTAGGGATGAAGAGCAACAGACAGATCCCATATTCCTAGATTTCCGAAAAGCGTTTGTTATGGTGTCGCACTGCTGACTGTTAACGGAGGTACGTGCATACGGCTTAGCTTCGCAGATATGTGAGTGTCTCTAATACTTGTTAAGTAATGGGACCAGTACGTTGTCCTCGACTGTGAGTGTTCATCAGAGACAAGAGTACTGCCAAGTAAGCTCCAGGAAAGTGTGATAGGTCTCCATACACATAAATGATCTGAAGGACAGGTTGAGCAATAATCGGCAGCTGTTAGCTGATGACTATGTGGGCTACGGGAAGGTATCGTCGTTGAGTGAGTGTAGGAAGATAAAAGATGACTTAGACAAAATTCCTAGTTGGTGTGATGAATGGCAGCTAGTTCTAAATGAAGAAAAATGTAACTTAATGCAGATTAATAGGAAAAACAATCCCTTAATGTTGCAATACAGCATCATTAGCCCTGTCCTTCTGCACACAGCCACGTTGACTTAATATCTAGGCGTAACATCGCAAAGCGATATGAAAAATGGAATGAACATGTGAGGATTGTAGTGGGGAAGGCGAATGGTCACTTCGATTTATTGTAAGAGTCTAGTGCGACCCATTCTTGAGTACTGCTCGGTGTTTTAGATCACCATCATGTCGAATTAAAGGAAGATATCGAAGCAGTTCAGAGGTGGGCTGCTAGTTTTGTTACTGATCTACATCTACATCTACATCTACATTGATACTCCGCAAGCCACCCAACGGTGTGTGGCGGAGGGCACTTTACGTGCCACTGTCATTACCTCCCTTTCCTGTTCCAGTCGCGTATGGTTGGCGGGAAGAACGACTGTCTGAAAGCCTCCGTGCGCGCTCTAATCTCTCTAATTTTACATTCGTGATCTCCTCGGGAGGTATAAGTAGGGGGAAGCAATATATTCGATACCTCATCCAGAAACGCACCCTCTCGAAACCTGGACAGCAAGCTACACCGCGATGCAGAGCGCCTCTCTTGCAGAGTCTGCCACTTGAGTTTATTAAACATCTCCGTAACGCTATCACGGTTACCAAATAACCCGGTGACGAAACGCGCCGCTCTTCTTTGGATCTTTTCTATCTCCTCCGTCAACCCGACCTGGTACGGATCCCACACTGATGAGCAATACTCAAGTATAGGTCGAACGAGTGTTTTGTAAGCCACCTCCTTTGTTGATGGACTACATTTTCTAAGCACTCTCCCAATGAATCTCAACCTGGTACCCGCCTTACCAACAATTAATTTTATATGATCATTCCACTTCAAATCGTTCCGTACGCATACTCCCAGATATTTTACAGAAGTAACTGCTACCAGTGTTTGTTCCGCTATCATATAATCATACAATAAAGGATCCTTCTTTCTATGTATTCGCAATACATTACATTTGTCTATGTTAAGGGTCAGTTGCCACTCCCTGCACCAAGTGCCTATCCGCTGCAGATCTTCCTGTATTTCGCTACAATTTTCTAATGCAGCAACTTCTCTGTAGGTTTGATCAACATGCAAGTTGTACGGAGATGCCTCGGGATCTCAAATGGGAGTTCTAGAGGGAAGACGACGTTGTTGTCGAGGAACGCTACTGAGAAAATTTAGAGAATCAGCATTTGAAACTGATTGCAGAATGATCCTCCTTTCGCCAACGTACATTTCGCGTAGAGAGCACGAAGATAAGATAATAGGAATTAAGGCTCACATGGAGGCACATAGACAGTCGCTCTGTCTACAAGTGGAACAGGAATGGAAATGACTCGTAATAGTACAACGTACCCTCGGCCACGCTCCGTACGATGGCTTAAGGGGTGTGTACGTAGTTTAGGTATAGAACTATCTGAGGCTACCCACTGTCTTACATATTTGACGACAGAATCTGAGTATGGAAAATTTTCGGCGTGTAGTCAGTCTTTCACAGACTCAAAGAGGTGAAAATCTGGAGGTGCTGAACCAGGGCTGTATGATGGAAGTGGTTGGACAGTCTAATCAAATTTGACAGTGTGTTCCATGGTAGGGAAACGCTTGTTGGGACTGGAGTTATCGTGCTGCAAGCGGAAGTTCGTCATCTCTGACCTGCGTTGGAAATTCAGGCTTTCAGCCTAAGTGTAGTCTTCCAGCATTCTCTGTTATGCTCAAAGACATCTGAACGGCCTGCCTACCCCAAGATAATGTGCATATCACCTTGCCTGATGATGGATGTCTCTTGTGAGTTGAATCACCTTGTAATACATTTCTAATGTCTTCATTTCTGAAGTAACCTTCACTGGTGCGCCCTTTAATACTACAGTGAAATCTCATTTCTGCACCCTGAATCCCCCTCACATCCTTTTGCTTGGGAGCCCAGGCTTCAGATCCAAAGAGCTTATTTGGTACTGTCTTCACTTTGTAAAACTTCATGTGCGTCTTTCCGTTGCTTCAGAGAGCCGTTTTTCACGTTAATTTGTTAGTTTCTAGATATAACAGTAACATCTACATTAACAAAACAAAAAGTATGTCATTCAAGAGAACATCGAATGTAAGATCTAGAATTATAACAAATAATGTAACACTGGAACATGTAACCCACTTTCAGTCCTCCGCTGTGACACTGGACGAAATTTCGACAGTGAAATCGATAACAAGACCCTAAAATGTATCACAATCTGTGTAAACATTTGAAATAGGCGACAAAAGAAAGTCAAGAAAGAGGAAGAATTGTTATATCTAGGAATGAGTAATGCGTATGATGGCCAAATCAAGGAAGATTGTAGGGTCCGCGGGTAACACATTAGACGAAAGATTTATTCGATAAAAGAGCCTTACTGAAATCAGATACTGACAAGAAAAGAAGCTGCTGAAAGTGCAGGTCTGGAACGTGTCATTGTCTGGAAGTGAAACATGCATCATCGAAAATCCAGTGAAGAAGAGCCTGTAATCATCTGAAATGTAGTGCTGTGGTAAAAAATAAGTGAACAGATAATGTGCAAATTGAAGACGTACTAAAGAGATTATGCGAGGATGGTGACTCTTACCAGAAGAAGAGGCAGGTTAGTGGACATGTGATGTGGCATTCGCGAACAGCTAAGATGGCGCTGGAAGGATTATTGGGGGGGGGGGGGGGGGAGGGGCAAAACAGTAGGGAAAACAGACTATATAGAAGAAGATATGTAGAAATCAAACGATTAATACAGGACTGTAAAACACTGAGGGCAGCGTCAAAGAAGTCGAAAGACTGGTGAGCTAAAAAATTAATTATTAAATACGAAACTTCGCCGGCTGTGGCCGAGCGGTTCGAGGCACTTCAGTCCGAAACCGCGCTGCTGCTACGGTTGCAGGTTCGAATCCTGTCTCGGGCATGGATGTGTGTGATGTCCTTAGGTTATTTAAATTTAATTAGTTCTAAGTTTAGGGGACTGATGACCTCAGATTTTAAGTCCAATAGTGCTTAGAGCCATTTGAACCATTTGAACGAAACTTCGACAAGGATGGAAGCTGAAGCAATGAATTAAAAATTGTGCCAAGCCAGACCTTGAACCCATGTCACCTGCTTACTCTTTTTGTCTCATTTTGCTCGTTGTATTTATTGGGAGGGGGAGGAGGGGGGACGATGATCCACTCACTAAACTCAGTGATCAAACACACTGGAAAACCGCGCCGGCTAGGCAGATGTGCTAGGCATTACACTATCGTAACGTTGTGGCTATCAGCGCTGCATGGACTACGTAAGTCCAACGCCCTTCGTAACACAAACTTCAATTTAAACCTTCAGCCCATTTTCCCTTTAGGCAGTCCATCCAGCTGTGGTAGCCACAACGCTACGGCGGTGAAATGGCTAGCGTGTTGGCTTAGGCGATCCGCGTTCAACTTCCGGCTGTGGTACAAATTTTAATTTATTGCCTCAGTTTCCATCCTTGTCGAAAATGAAATTGAGAGTCATATGTCTCCGGGAAAATGTTATTCCATTAGACCAACGCATTCGGGAGGACGACGGTTCAATCCCGTCTCCGGCCATCCTGATTTAGGTTTTCCGTGATTTCCCTAAATCGTTTCAGGCAAATGCCGGGATGGTTCCTTTGAAAGGGCACGGCCGATTTCCTTCCCCCATCCTTCCCTAACCCGAGCTTGCGCTCCGTCTCTAATGACCTCGTTGTCGACGGGACGTTAAACACCACTAACCTAACCTAACCTAACCATTAGACCAATAAAAATGAAACTTCCTAGAGTATTGAATATGATTGCTGCACGGGGCTTCAACATTTGCCTTTTGCTAGAAAGTGCTCTACCAGATGAGGCACCAGATCCGTCCACACAGATTTTCTCCTGCCAGTGCATCTTCTACCTTCCAAACTTCACAGAAGTTCTGATACGAAACTTGCAAGAGTAGCACTCCTGGACGGTAGCAGATGAGGTATTGGCTCTGAGGAGAGATCGTGGGTCGTGCTCAGGTAGCACGGTTGGGAGACCACTTTCCCGAGAAAGGCAAAGATTACAGTTTCGAGTCCCAGTCCGGTATACAGCTCTAATCTTCCGGAAAATTCTCTATCAGCACACACTCTCCGCTGCAGAGTGAAAATTCATTCTGGAATAAATAAATACACTGGAACTTTCGGTAAAATGTTTGCAGTATGAGTTTCAGCTGATTCTTTATCTACCATCTACCACTGAAACAAGTAGGCCATCTGATACCAGAGTATTCGTAGAGGAAGTACGAGCAATAACATGCAAATGTGTCACATGACGCTAATGCAATTTCTTTTCACTCTGTTTCTTCTAACTCCACATACACTGATGAATCAAGACATTATGACTGCCTGCTAAATAGCCTCTTGGTTCATCACTGGATCGCAATACGGTAGCGATCCTTTGCACAATGGATACGACAGGTCTTTGATAGGTTTCCGAAGGTGTGGCACCAGATGCCTACCAAATAGAGCACGCCGTTTCCGTAAGTTACTAGCTAGTGCTGGGTGCGTAGTTGGCATCAGATAGCGTCCCATATGTGTTCCACAGGGTTCAGATCAGGCGAATTTCGCGGCCAAGATATCAACGGGAGTTCATTATCACGCTCCTCAAACCACTGTTGCGCGATTCTGGTTTTGCAGCAAAGGCAGTTATCCTTCTGGAAGATGGCATCGCCGCCGGGGGAAGACATCAAGCACGAAGGGTTGCAGGTGATCCGCGATAATGTTTGTGCAGTCTGCAGCTGTCATGATCCCTTCGATTCAACCACAAGCTCCTTGGACGCCCAGGTGAATGTCACCCACACGATAACACTGTCCCCACTGGCCAGCATTTGCAGCGCGGTGTGTTTTTCGAGTATTTGTTCAAAAATGGTTCAAACGGCTCTAATCACTATGGGACTTAACATCTGAGGTCACCAGTGCCCTAGACTTAGAACTACTTAAACCTAACTAACCTAACGACATCACACACATCTATGCCCGAGGCAGGATTCGAACCTCAGACTGTAGCAGCGGCGCGGTTCCCGACTGAAGCGCATAGAACCGCTCGGCCACAACGGCCGGCCTCACGGAAAACTTCAAACTCGTTGGCTGAACGTGTATTTGGACGACAGTCGTCGCAAATCCAGTGCAAGACTTTGCTCAGTGCGATTATTACGACTATGGAGCGTTCCGTCTCTTGTGAAACAGACTTTACCCAGGAAGAACTCATTATACAGGAAGGTACAATCGCCTACATAGCGTCGCACGCTCTCGTATTTTGCCGAATGAATTACGGAGCGACGTGTTCGGCTTCGTAGCTCTAGAGCTGTTCGTTTGCGAGCCACGGTTTCTTATCCCGAACCAACGCGCCCGGCCTTTCCGTCGTCATCACGTGAGGAGCAGGTACCTCGCCACTCCGACAGTGGCAGAAGCGGTCGCGGTCGGCGGGCACGGCTAAGCTGCCGGTATCGGTCAGCTGTGGCCTCGCCCGCTATCGGCCCGATGGTCGCCGCTTCCCAGACAACAGACCGAGTGCTGCCTTTTCCCACGCGCCTCTTGGCACGTTCACTGGAACTGTGTTGCCGGAAGCGATAAGAAGCTTTGCTCAGTATTGGCCGTCCGTACTGGCACACATTCCTGCCGCCGCTTAAAAGCCGTGCTTCTACGGAGCGGAGCGGCACAGCTGCGGAGCCTCGCGTGCCGGGAGCTGGCCACGGCTCTGGCCGTTTCTCCGAAGCCGACTCCTCGCCTTCTAGACCCATTCTCACGCTCGTTCTCGCTGGTCGCAGTGACTGTTAGGACGGTCCAGGACGCCATTTGCTTCGTTACTAATCAACAAAACACGCACCGAGTAGCATGTAATTAGAAAGTTTGGGTATACTTCTAAGATTTTCATCAGCACCACATGACCTCGTCTGTTCCACAAATATTGTAACAACAACATGAATTGGATAAAGGAATGCCGGACGATGTGGCCGTGCGGTTCTAGGCGCTTCAGTCTGGAACCGCGTGACCGCTACGGTCGCAGGTTCGAATCCTGCCTCGTGCATGGATATGTGCGATGTCCTTAGGTTAGTAAGGTTTAAGTAGTTCTAAGTTCTAGGGGACTGATGACCACAGATGTTAAGTCCCATAGTGCTCAGAGCCATTTGAACCTTTTTTTTTTCTTGATAAAGGAATAAAAAATGAAACTGCCTGATAGAATTTTTCACAATACGCAGTTCATTCACACGAGGTGCTAGGTGCTATTGACAAGGGATTTCAGATCGATTCCGTATTTCTGGATTTCCGGAAGGCTTTTGACCGTGTACCACACAAGCGGCTCGTAGTGAAATTGCGTGCTTATGGAATATCGTCTCAGTTATGTGACTGGAACTGTGATTTCCTGTCAGAGAGGTCACAGTTCGTTGTAATTGAAGGAAAGTCATCGAGTAAAACAGAAGTGATTTCTGGCGTTCCCCAAGGTAGTGTTATAGGCCCTTTGCTGTTCCTTATGTATATAAACGATTTGGGAGACAATCTGAGCTGCCGTCTTCGAATGTTTGCAGATGACGCTTTCGTTTATCAACTAATAAAGTCATCGCAAGATCAAAACAAACTGCAAAACGATTTAGAAGAAATATCGAAATGGTGCGAAAAGTGGCAGTTGAACTTAAATAGTGGTCGTGCGGTAGAGTTCTCGCTTCCCACGCCCGGGTTCCCGGGTTCGATTCCCGGCGGGGTCAGGGATTTTCCCTGCCTCGTGATGACTGGGTGTTGTGTGATGTCCTTAGGTTAGTTAGGTTTAAGTAGTTCTAAAGTTCTAGGGGACTGATGACCATAGATGCTAAGTCCCATAGTGCTCAGAGCCATTTGAACTTAAATAACGAAAAGTGTGAGGTCATCCACGTGAGTGCTAAAAACAACGCGTGAAACTTCTCTTACACGATAAATCAGTCTAATCTAAAAGTCGTAAATTCAACTAAATACCTAGGTGTTACAATTACGAACAATTTAAATAGGAAGGAACACATAGAAAATGTTGTGGGGAAGGCTAACCAAAGACTGCGTTTTATTGGTAGGACACTTAGAAAAAGTAACAGACCTACTAAGGAGACTGCCTACACTACGCTTGTCCGTCTCTCTTAGAATACTGTTGCGCGGTGTGGGATCCTTACCAGATAGGACTGACTGAGTACATCGAAAAAGTTCAAAGAAAGGCAGCACGTTTTGTATTATCGCGAAATGTGGGAGAGTGTCACAGAAATGATACAGGATTTGGGATGGACATCATTCATTGCGACGGAATCTTCTCACGAAATTCCAATCACCAACTTTCTCCTCCGAGTGCGAAAATATTTTGTTGACACCGACCTACACAGGGAGGAACGATCACAAAGATAAAATAAGGGAAATCAGAGCTCGTACGGAAAGATATAGGTGTTCATTCTTCCCGCGCGCTATACGAGTTTGGAATAATAGAGAATTGTGAAGGTGGTTCGATGAACCCTCTGCCAGGCACTTAAATGTAATTTGCAGATTACACATGTAGATGTAGATTGCAAAACTTGGTTCAAGAATCATGCAAGAAGGCTGTTTGCGTTTAAGAGACCTGGAGAAACAGGTAGGTTTCACACGCCGGAAACACTACTTTCGGTCGTGGAGGGAGAGACTTTTTATTGTACACTTAACGTGTTACTTGACTTCGTCACAGAAAGTGTTTCCTATCGTTAGCCAGTATCGGCTACCATTGGCTATCACTAGACGCGGCGTCAGTAGGTCATCAAGTCTGGAAATGTCGCAAAGCATTACTTGGTGACACTCTGAAGTTGCTTTCCATCGTTCTGACGATAGACAATAGCGACTGGCACCTGTTAACGATACAGAACATTTTTTCATCTAAGGCACAAAGGAATTAATGGCATTAGCTGCCAGAAGGTACCGATTTAAATTAATGGCTAAAGTTGAAGATTTGTGCTAGACCGGTATTCGAACACGGGTCTTCATCTTATTAGGCAGATACGTTGACCAATGTTCCATCCTGAGACAGCTGTCATGGCACCTGCGCGGACTACCTTACCATACCTCCCGTCAGACCCAAATTTTCAACTTACCCACACGCTACCAATGTGGCGCCCTTTGCCTGTTATCCTCGTTACTCGCGGCATTTTGCCGATTCCCGTAGGAGTTCCAACGTGGTGTGCATCTGCAGTGAAGTGATCTATTGGTCGTCCACCTTATACATGTGGCCCTTGTTCTGTCAGACATCTTTCGGACATGTCTGAAAGAACAGGCACCACGTGTAGAATATTTTCTTTTATTGTGTCAAGGAAAATGTAATGTGTGTGATAAGTTTCCGATAGATTATGTAATACATGTGAAAAAACTTTCAATAGCCAATATCGCCTACATTAGTCTTTATTGTTGACAACCGGTTTCGGCAGTTGTAACAGTTATCTTCCGGTCTTCACAAAAATTTTGTTACAAAAAGCGTTCAGCTGTAAGTTAGTACCTCATGCCAGTTGTCATTGTGGTGGATAAAATACTGCACATTATACACATTTTTGTGTGCTGTATTTTATCCACGGCCACGACAGTATGGCATGAAGTACTGACTCACAATGGAACACGTTTTATAACAAAATTTTTTTGAAGGTCATATGACGACAGTTACAACTGTCTAAAAAGGTGTTAATAATAAAGACTACTTTATGAGAGCCTGGCTACTAAAAGTTTTTTTTTTCAACTAAAAGATACTCACTCTTCTAAGTTCTCAATATGGGGAAATTCAGTCAGATTATATAACGGTAAGAGGGAGATTTCGAAATTAGATTTCAAACTGCAAAAAAATTTTAATAGCACGTGTCCACTCTGTCCGTAACTGGTAATGGTTACAAACTGCAGCTTAAAACTGAAGAAATTTCAGGAAGATGGGAATTTAAGTAGATGAAACCTGGATGAACTGAAAGAGCGAGTATTCGTCGAGAGTTTTAAAGGACGCATGAAGTAAGAGTTGATTGAAAGCGGGGAAAGGAATACAACAAACAACGAATGGATAACTTTGTGATATGAAACAATTGAAGTACTAGAGGTTCAAACAGGTCAAAAGACAAGCCTTTGTAGAAGCCGAGATGTTGAATGTAAGTGGGCACAGTCGCGAACGAACGAATGTTAAAATGAGCAAATCTCAGGTATTCTTTCCAAAGAAATTGGTAGATATAAATAACCGAAATTTTAACGGAATACAGAAGAAACACCATTCTCAAATCACTTTTTTATATACGTTTTGATTACGGCTTTATTTGTCCTAAAAGAAAGAAATGTGTGACTCTTTTGAGCACCTTGGACCTTGTAAATTTGTTCTTGGTGTCACTATAGTCCTTTATTATCTAATCAACCATCGTTTTATTAACAAGAGGTCTAAAAGTTTGATGTCTTTATCAGTGTTAGTTTTTGAGGAAAGCGTACCACAACATTAAAAAAATAGTTTTTTAGATACAAAAAATGAAATGAAATAATCGTATTGCATTGCTGGCCGGGATGCCCCATCCCGGGAAGTTCGACCGCCGTGTGCAAGTCTTAATGCAGTCGACGCCACATTGGGCGACTTGGGTGCCGGTGATGAGGATGAAATGATGATGAGGACAACACAGCACCCAGTCCATGAGCGGAGAAAATCTCCAACCCGGCCGAGAATCGAACCCGGACCCGCATATTAGTACATTTGTTTTTATGATCTCATTTTGTTTGTAATTGTTCGTTGGATATGTTCGGGGCGAACGTCCCATGCCACCTGTTAAAGTTCATCGTTGATCCGTTCACTCAGTATTTTTTTTTTTTTATTACAGAGGGGAGCTAACCCTCTGACCGAACACGCTGAGCTACCGTGCCTGCTACTCCGCAAAGCAGGCTGACTATCTACAAGAAACTGACGTACATTACCATAAGAGCACACTTTTAAAACATTCCAGGTATATGCTGTGGATTAGTTTCATCATGTTTACCTTGTTTTCTTTTTTTTATCTTATAGCTATCCTATCCTTCTTGGAAGTAATTCCTGCAGAAATTTCATCATAATGGATACAATCCACGTCGATCTTTTCAGTTACGTTTCAGTATTGATACAGTCCTTTCTTGCCAAGAGCACACTAGCATTGCGCACGTCACCGCATCATGAACAACAAACTTTAACGTTTCTTTTCTAACGAAAACAGGTTGTGATAGCCTTATCCAAATTGCAGAATTCAAACTTTAATTCGGGTTCTGAGTGTCACCTTGGGGACACTTTTTCGAGAACTCTTGTTGGCCAGCGTCTCTGAAAAGCGGTTTACAGCAACTAAGATAGTTTCTGGAATTGAATGTTTGTGATTATAACTGGAAGCTGTAGCTGGGTTGTTGATTTTGCTCGAGCTGTCGGATACCCGTTGGCAAAAATCGTGTTGCGGTTCCTCGTCCATTGAAATTTTATTAAAGAATGTTACCCACATAGCTCTTCTCATTGCCTCTACATTGTTTCATTTATTCCGGTTTGCCATAGCACAATTATTATGGATCGTATCTGTTTCAACCTTTGTCAGGCCCCGTTTACTATCTAATTTTTTTCTTACATATCTATAGAACTCGAGGTCCTATTTTTTTCTGCACATCTCCAACACACTCCAGTTTTATTAATGTTGAAACGTCCCCTTAGAAAAGTTAATGAATTACTGTGCTGATAAACCTCTTATATTATTTGCTTTTCAAACAGTTGAGCAGAACTGAACGTACTCAGACATTTCGCTCTTTACCTATTCTAATCAACACTCAACTAACACACAATATTTTTAGCGCAACGCAATCTGACTTTCAATAATCCCTACAAAAGAATGACCCTTATTAACAATAACCTATACCTTTCATGAATCACTTACCTCACAAAAATCTTCGTTACTCTAACTACTGCAATACAGCGAGCGCCACTACTGCTAGCTAAATAAAAGATTCTAACTACTGAAGGCACTAACTACCGATAGGCATAGTTAGCAAATGAAAGATTTTGATGGAGAACAAACAATGTATTTACCTTAATAGTGTTCAAAAGTCATTATATATATATCAGTTCATGACATCGAGTCTTACAAATTTACTGTCTCTGATGGACACACGTCCAGATCATCCGCTCTCAAAACTCCGCCATCTCTCTCCCCACATCCACCACTGCTGGCGGCTCACCTCTAACTGCGCAACTCTACGCGCGGTTAACAGCCAACTGCCCAACACTACAATAGCGAATATTACAACAATGCTAACCAGCCACAGACTGCACACAGCACAGCCAGCGATTTTCATACAGAGCGCTACGAGGCGTTACCAATATAAAAACCTAAAAGGCCTACTTACAATGTTGACTGCAGGGCCATTAGTCTCCTCTTCGTCCACCTTCTGAGAAGCCTTACTAACCCCATTCGCAAGGTACTCTGTATACACGCTATCACAAGCTGTTTCGTTAGAAAAGAAACGTTAAAGTTTGTTGTTCATGATGCGGTGATGTGCTCAATGCAAGTGTGCTCTTGGAAACAAAGGACTGAATCAATACTGAAAGTGGACTGATGGATTATATCTATTATGATGAAAATGTTAACAATACCATCCACTTCCGTACCTCCACTGGAACCTTTAGGCACAGTTTCTGGGAAGTGGGATTTTTGCTACAGATGTCACGGAATTTATTAATTATTTCAATAACCGTAAGTCAACATCGACTTGCACTCAGTTTGTGATATAATATTATCCATCATCAACTGATCGGAGAATGGCTGTTTTCCTGACGCAGGAGGGCTTTGCATACCACTAGCAAATGTGACCACAAAAAAGGTGGGAATTTGAGGAGATGGGACCTGGATAAAATGAAAGAACCAGAGGTTGTAGAGAGCTTCAGGGAGAGCATTAGGGAACGATTGACAAGAATGGGGGAAAGAAATACACTAGAAGAAGAATGGGTAGCTTTGAGGGATGAAGTAGTGAAGGCAGCAGAGGATCAAGTAGGTAAAAAGACGAGGACTAAAGGAAATCCTTGGGTAACAGAAGAGATATTGAATTTAATTGATGAAAGGAGAAAATATAAAAATGTAGTAAATGAAGCAGGCAAAAAGGAATACAAACGTCTCAAAAATGAGATCGACAGGAAGTGCAAAATGGGTAAGCAGGGATGGCTAGAGGACAAATGTAAGGATGTAGAGGCGCATATCAGTAGGGGTAAGATAGATACTGCCTACAGGAAAATTAAAGAGACCTTTGGAAAAAAGAGAACCACTTGTATGAATATCAAGAGCTCAGATGGAAACCCAGTTCTAAACAAAGAAGGGAAAGCAGAAAGGTGGAAGGAGTATATAAAAGGTCTATACAGGGGCGATGTACTTGAGGACAATATTATGGAAATGGAAGAGGATGTAGATGAAGATAAAATGGGAGATATGATACTGCGTGAAGAGTTTGACAGAGCACTGAAAGACCTAAGTCGAAACAAGGCCCCGGGAGTAGACAACATTCCATTAGAACTACTGACAGCCTTGGGAGAGCCAGTCCTGACAAATCTCTACCTTCTGGTGAGCAAGATGTATGAGACAGGCGAAATACCCTCAGACTTCAAGAAGAATACAATAATTCCAATCCCAAAGAAAGCAGATATTGACAGATGTGAAAATTACCGAATTATCAGTTTAATAAGCCACGGCTGCGAAATATTAACGCGAATTCCTTACAGACGAATGGAAAAACTGGTAGAAGCCGATCTCAGGGAAGATCAGTTTGGATTCCGTAGAAATGTTGGAACACGTGAGGCAATACTGACCCTACGGCTTATCTTAGAAGCTAGATTAAGAAAAGGCAAACCTACGTTTCTAGCATTTGTAGACTTAGAGAAAGCCTTTGACAATGTTGATTGGAATGCTCTCTTTCAAAGTCTGGAGGTGGCAGGCTAAAATACAGGGAGCGAAAGGCTATTTACAATTTTTACAGAAAACAGATGGCAGTTATAAGAGTCGAGGAACATGAAAGGGAAGCAGTGGTTGGGAAGGGAGTGAGACAGGGTTGTAGCCTGTCCCCGATGTTATTCAATCTGTATATTGAGCAAGCAGTAAAGGAAACAAAAGAAAAATTCAGAGTAGGTATTAAAATCCATGGAGAAGGAATAAAAACTTTGAGGTTCGCCAATGACATTGTAATTCTGTCAGAGACAGCAAGGGATTGGAAGAGCAGTTGAACGGAATGGACAGTGTCTTGAAAGGAGGGTATAAGACGAACATCAACAAAAGCAAAACGAGGGTCATGGAATGTAGTCGAATTAAGTCGGGTGATGCTGAGGGAATAGATTAGGAAATGAGACACTTAAAGTAGTAAAGGAGATTTGCTATTTGGGGAGCAAAATAACTGATGATGGTCGAAGTAGAGAGGATATAATATGTAGACTGGCAATGGCAAGGAAAGCGTTTCTCAAGAAGACATTTGTTAACATCGAGTATTGATTTAAGTGTCAGTAAGTCGTTTCTGAAAGTATTTGTGTGGAGTGTAGCCATGTATGGAGGTGAAACGTGGACGATAAATAGTTTGGACAAGAAGAGAATAGAAGCTTTCGAAATGTGGTGCTACAGAAGAATGCTGAAGATTAGGTAGTTAGATCACATAACTAATGAAGAAGTATTGAATAGAATTGGAGAGAAGAGGAGTTTGTGGCACAACTTGACTATAAGAAGGAATTGGTTGGTAGGACATGTTCTGAGGCATCAAGGGATCACCAATTTAGTATTGGAGGGCAGCGTGGAGGGTAAAAATCGTGGAGGGAGACCAAGAGATGAGTACACTAAGCAGATTCAGAAGGATGTAGGCTGGAGTACGTAGTGGGAGATGAAGCAGCATGCACAGGATAGAGTAGCATGGAGAGCTGCATCAAACCAGTCTCAGAACTGAAGACCACAACGACAACAACAACAACAACGTCAGAGCGTGAGTGCTACTCGCAGCTGGCCAGTTTCTTTTGTAGGATGTCCCCCTGTCTCGGACAAATCTGCACGGACGCCGACAACTGTGTGGGAACCTCCGCCTCGGCCTGGGCCGCGGTGTCCGGCAGGGGCAGAAGTAAAAGACAGGAGGGCCCAGAGCCCAGAGCCCGGCTAGCGGCCGGCCAGCTCCTTGGCAAGCGGGCGGCACGCGGAGCGGCGCGATGGAGCGTCGCCGGATATCCGCACCGCCGCCGCCACCGGAAACGCTGTTTCCATCGCCGGAAGTGCTACTCACCGAACAGCTTCCTGTTCTATGAAGACACACGCTCGCCATTGATGAATTCCGCGCCGCGCCGCGCTGCGGCGGGCTCCGGAAGGCGCGCGCCGCCGCCGGGAATGCTAAGCAGGCGGGACCCCTCATTACCACAGCACGGCCTTACGTAACGATAGACCGCGCCTGCCCAGGGGTAGCTCGTATCCCTAGTAAACGGCGCACTACATCTGCTTCTACTTCTGTACTGCGCGAGCCAGCTTCAGTTTGTGGCGGAGGGTACTTGTCGTACCTCTACCACTTCTTCCTCTCCTTGAAAACATGTTTCTGCTGTGCAACATATACCACACGTACAAAACATTCTCGTTTAGAGTGTCATTAGCTATGTTTCTCGTGGAGCCCACTCTCATGCTGATGCAGGCGTTCATTTCCCTCAAAAACGTGCGAAATCATCAATCTACATCTACGTGATTACTCTGCCATTCACAATACAGTGCCTGGCAGAGGGTTCAATGAACCACCTTCAAGCTGTCTCTCTACCGTTCCACTCTCGAACGGCACACGGGAAAAACGAGCACTTCAATTTTTCTGTGCGAGCCCTGTTTTCTCTTGTTTTATCGTGATGATCATTTCTCCCTATGTAGGTGGGTGCCAACAGAATGTTTTCGCAATCGGAGGAGAAAACTGGTGATTGAAATTTCATGAGAAGATCCCGTCGCAACGAAAAACACCTTTGTTTTAATGATTGCCACTCCAATTCACGCATCATGTCTCTGACACTATCTCCCCTATTTCGTGATAATACAAAACGAGCTGTCCTTCGTTGTACTTTTTCGATGACATCCGTCAGTCCCACCCGATGCGGATCCCACACCGCACAGCAATACTCCAGAATAGGGCGGACAAGCGTAAGGTAAGCAGTCTTTTTGGTAGACCTGTTACACCTTCTAAGTGTTCCGCCGATGAATCGCAGTCTTTGGTTTGCTCTACCCACAATATTATCTATGTGATCGTTCCAGTTTAGGTTATTTGTTGCCGGCCGCGGTGGTCTAGCGGTTCTAGGCGCTCAGTCTGGAACCGCGCGACTGCTACGGTCGCAGGTTCGAATCCTGCCTCGGGCATGGATGTGTGTGATGTCCTTAGGTTAGTTAGGTTTAATAAGTTCTAAGTTCTAGGGGACTTATGACCACAGATGTTGAGTCCCATAGCGCTCAGAGCCATTTGAACCATTTCTGAGGTTATTTGTAATTGTAATCCCCAAGTATTTAGTTGAATTTACAGCCATCAGATTTGTGTGACTTATCGCGTAATCGAAATTTAGCTGATTTCTCTTAGTACTCATGTGAATAACTTCACGCGGTTCTTTATTCAGGGTCAATTGCCACTTTTTGCACCATACAGACATCTTATCTAAATCATTTTGCAAGTCATTTTGATAATCTGATAACTTTACAAGACGGTAAATGGCAGCACCATCTGCAAACAATCTAAGACGGCTACTCAGATTGTCTCCTACGTCGTTAATATAGATCAGGAATAATAGAGGGCCTATAACATTTCCTTGGTGAACGCCGGATATTACTTCTGTTTTACTCGATGACTTTCCGTCTCTTACTACGAACTGTGACCTTTCTCACAGGAAATCACGAATCCAGTCGCACAACTGAGGCGATACTCCGTAGGCACGCTGTTTGGTTAGAAAACGCTTGTGAGGAACGGTCTCGAAAGCCTTCTGGAAATCTAAAAAAATGGAATCAATTTGACATCCCCTGTAGATAGCACTTATTGCTTCATGAGTATAAAGACCTAGTTACTGGTTCTCCGAAGTGGTGTATAAGTACGTAGCTAAGGAGAAAGCTGTATAACATTTACACTTTTCTTTATTGGGACTTATAATTTATTTCAGTGAAACATTAAAAAAAACATGAAAAACGCATATGAACTATGAAGATTTATTTTTTAAAGTTTAAATTACACAGTTATACAAGGTGCGACAATTAAGTAATGAGACTGATTTGGGAAAAAAAGTTGTTTACCGTTTTAGTCATGTTTAGTGTTGTCTCCTTCAAAGTAGTTCCCTTCTGATTGCACACACTTTTTCCAGCGCTTCTGCTATTGATCGTAACATTTCTGGAACTCATCGTCTGTAATATCCTCCAAGACCCTCGTCACAGCTTTTTGGACATCTTGTGTTGTTTGAAAATGATGTCCCTCGACCGCCGTTTTGACTCTTGGAAATAGAAAGAAGTCGCACGGAGCGATATCTGGTGAATAAGGTGGCTGTGGTAGAACTGAAATTTGTTTTGAGGTTAAAAATTGCTGTACTGACAGAGCAGTAGGGGATGGCGCATTATCGTGATGCAGAATCCAGTTATCAGCAATGCTGGCATGGACACGAAGAACTCTTTTACTAAGTCTTTCTAAAATTTCTTTGTAGTAATACCGGTTAACTGTTTGTCCAGGAGACACACACTCTTTATGAACAATTCCCTTGGAATCAAAGAAGCACACAATCATGGTTTCCACTTTTGACTTCGACATGCGAGCTTTTCTTGGTCTGGGTGATCCCTTTGAGCACCATTGCGAATTTTGGCGTTTTGTCTCTGGATCGTACTGAAAAAAACAACTTTAACACGGCTCAACAATTCTGGATTGAATTCCGTTTGCTCTAACAGATCGGCTGCCACATTTTTCTGTGTTTCTCGCTGTTGTGGTGTGAGATTTTTGGGGACCATTTTTGCACAAACCTTTCTCATACCAACATCTTCAGTGATTATTAGACGACCCGTTTCTCGATTGATGTTCAGTTCTTCTGAAGTCATTTTCACAGATAATCTTCGATCAGATCGACGAGTTCACGCACCCTGGCCAAGTTGACATCCGTCCGAGAGGATGATGGTCGGCCACTGTGGTCTTCAACTTCAATATTCGTTCTGCCTTCACTAAACATTTTATGGCAACGAAAAACTTGAGCTTTTGACATACCTCCTCTCCAAAAGCCTTCTGAAGCTTACTGTAAGTTGTCGTCGTGCTTTCACCCAATTTAACGCAAAAAGAAATGGCATAACGTTGCGCAATATTATGCGGTTCCATTTCCGTGACGAGAGACACAAACACGTGTTAACTTATTACAGCACAACTCACGACTGAGCAGTTGCATCGATGTGCCGCTTGGACTAGAAGCAGCAAGGTCAAAGATATTGTGCCTACGCAAGGCTGCAGGGTTGACACATCTTGCAAAGAAAATCAGTCTCATTACTTTATTGTTGCAGGTACTCTGTGGACACAAATGGACACTTTTATATTTTCAGTCTGTCGGTGGGACACACCGATACTCACGCAAGTCATCTTCAATCCACCCTGAACAATCCGCATGGGCACACTTTTCGCACTTTAAATACTTTGCCCAACCATCTGATTTTCTTGTTGACAAGTAGCCTGTCTGCAAAGAAGACAAGAGGTTGCATTCTCATCATGGAAGAGCTGACTGCCTCACTTGTTTTCAGACTCTTCTGACTGTTTTTATGGTCTTGACCCAGAGTCCTTCAACAATTGTTTTAACCTGCTGGAAAGTTGATTTTGTTGCATGGAGTTCATTTTTGTAGGGAGACTCCATGCTCACGGTACATTTTCCTCTTCGCCTGGTTGATGATGGTGTCTCGTAATTAGGAACTGGCTTCACACTCTTTGGTGATACAGTGAATGAGGACCCTGTTTGCACATCAGTCTAAGGACCAGGATGTATCGAAGAAGCATTAACTGACTCTCTCGTGTTCTGGGAATCTGGTATTATTCTTTCTGTTGTATCTGATGGTGCAAATGTATTTCCATTAAGCGTGAAAATACCCATTTTATTAAAAACCAAGATAGGTCATTCTACATTGCTACTGTTCTAGTATAAGCAAGTCCGAACAACTGAGCCATTTGGTACTGGATTGCCACTCTTGTCAGACGGCCCTTAAGCCATATCTTAACTTCCTGATCATGTAAAGCGTTTAACAGCCCCACCTCAAATGAAAATATATGTCTTCAATAAGGGATAATTAATCAAATTATTAGTGACAAAAATCATCTAAAAATTAGCGGAAAATAGATATAAATTCTATATGTAGTTATTAAAACGTGTGCACACAAGCAGCGTTCCGTTGAAAAAATATACTTCTTACGTCCACGTATAAGTTATATATAATGACATAATGAAGCAATAACAGGTAGTTACGGTTGTACACCATTGTTCTGTCCGGTTTTACCACAGCTGTACCTTATCTAAAATTCCTTCTGCACAGGAAAGAAGGTGAAGAGTCCTTTAACATGACATCCATTCATAAAGCCTGCTAATAGTATCATTCACTGAATTAGTAGTTTCAGCTTGTAATATGATGGTATAAGTTCCTTACTGAACACCACCTTGCTGCACTCGCAGGACAGTGTGTCTCAGACGTTCAGCCTGACCGGGTTGCCTCCAAACACGTCTCCGACGATTGTCTGGTTGAAGGTACATGCGACACTCATCAGTGAAGATAACGTGATGTCAATCCCGAGCGGTCTATTAGCCATGTTATTGGTCCCATCTGTACCGCGCTGCATGGCGTCATGGTTGCAAAGATGGAGCTCGCCATGGACGTCGGGAGTGAAGCTGCGCACCATGCAGCCTATTGTGCACAGTCTGAATCGTAACACGACGTCCTATGGCTGCACGAAAAGCATTATTCAACATGGTGGCTTTGGTGTTAGGGTTCCTCCGAGCCATAATCCGTAGGTAGCGGTCATCTACTGCAGTAGTAGCCCTTGGGCGGCCTGAGCGAGACATGTCATCGACAGGTCCTGTCTCTCTGTGTCTCTTCCATGTCCGAACAACATCGCTTTGGTTCACTCCTAGATGTCTGGACAGTTCCCTTGTTGAGAGCCCTTCCTGGCACAAAGTAATAATGCGGACGCGATCGAATCGCGGTATTGACCTTTAAGGCATGGTTGAACTACAGACAACACGTGCCATGTACCTCCTTCCTGGTGGAATGACTGGAACTGATCGGCTGTCGGACATCCTCCGTCTAATGGGCGCTGCTGATGCGTGGTTGTTTACATCTTTGGGCGGGTTTGGCTCTGAGCTCTGAGCACTATGGGACTTAACTTCTGAGGTCATCAGTCCCCTAGAACTTAGAACTACTTAAACCTAACTAATCTAAGGACATCACACACATCCATGCCCAAGGCAGGATTCGAACCTGCGACCGAAGCGGTCGGGCTGTTCTAGACTGTATCGCCTAGAACCGCTCGGCCACCTCGGCCGGCTTGGGCGGGTTTAGTGACATCTTTGAACAGTCAAAGGGATTGTGTCTGTGATACAATAGCCACAGTCAACGTCTGTCTTCAGGAGTTCTGGGAACTGGGGTTATGCAAAACTTTTTTTAATGTATGTAGTTATCAGTCTACGCCGGCTCAGGTAGAGGAAGATTGTAACAGCGCGTATACTTATTGTAGTAGTAAGTCGTGTAACTAGGGCGTCCCGTTGGGTAGACCGTTCGCCGGGTGCAAGTCTTTCGATTTGACGCAACTTTGGCGACTTGCGCATCGATGGGGATGAAATGAGGATGATTAGGACAACACAACACCCAGTCCCTGAGCGGAGAAAATCTACGACCCAGCCGACAATTGAACCCGGGCCCATAGGATTGAGAGTCTGTCGCGCTGACCGCTGAACTACCGGGTGCGGACATTTATTCTAGTACTTTGTGTAGGGTACTTTTTGAACCACTATCATTTCCTTCCCACAAGTCACGTGGGAAGATAGATTGTTGATAAATTTCGTATAGGCTCTATATTTCTGCCTGTCACTTCGTAAGAAATGTGTGGGAACGAATAATATGCTGTTCCACTTTTCTTGGAATGGTCGCTCTCCGAATTTCAACACTAAATCTCTCCGCCATGCACTACGACTCCCTTAAAGCGACTACTGCTGGAGTTTGTTGAGCATCCCCGTAACACTCTCGTGCTCACTAAACGATGTCGTGACGAAACACGCTGCTCTTCAAAAAATAGTTCAAATGGCTCTGAGCACTATGGGACTTAACATCTTAGGCCATCACTCCCCTAGAACTTAGAACTACTTAAACCTAACTAACCTAAGGACATCACACACATCAATGCCCGAGGCAGGATTCGAACCTGCGACCGTAGCAGTCTCGCGGTTCCGGACTGCAGCGCCTAGAACCGCACGGCCACCGAGGCCGGCCACGCTGCTCTTCGTCGGATCTCTGTCTCTCTCTCTCTCTCCCTCTCTCTCTCTCTCTCTCTCTCTCTCTCTGTCTGTCTCTCTCTTTCTCTCTCCCCTATTAATGCATCCTGGGAAGGGCCTCAGACTAATGAACAATACTCAAGAATGAGCAGAACAAGTGTTTCGGAATCCATTTGTTTCTAGAGGAATAACATCTTAAAATTTATCCAATCAATCTGCTGGCATCTGCTTTTGCTACCATTTTTTTTATGTCGTCAGTCCACTTTATGCCACATTGTACGGCTAGTACCAAGGATATTACGGTTGCTATCGTTCCTAGTAGTTTATTGCCAATAGAGTAATCGAACATTAAAGGGCCCTTTCGCCTATTTATACGCAATACGTTACATGAATTTACGTCAATGATCCACTGCCAGTCCGTGCACTAATCATTGGCTCTTTGAGGGTCTTCTGAATTTCACTACAGTCCCCTAGAATCGCAACCCTCCTACCGACAACAGCAGTCAGCATTCGTGAACAGCGGTATGGAGCTTCCGTCGGTATCTAGTAGGTAATTTATACACATTGTTAACGGCAGCCGGCCGGTGTGGCCGTACGGTTCTAGGCGCTTCAGTCTGGAACTGTGTGAGCGCTACGATCGCAGGTTCGAATCCTGCCTCGGGCATGGCTATGTGTGATGTCCTTAGGTTAGTTAGGTTTAAGTAGTTCTAAGTTCTAGGGGACTGATCACCACAGATGTTAAGTCCCATAGTGCTCAGAGCCATTTGAACCATTTTTTTTTTTTTTTTTTTTTTTTTTAACGGCAACGATCATATAACAGTCCTTGGGCTTCTCCCGAAATTATCTTTACATGTGTCTATTTCGGCCCTTTAAAAACAAGGTGTTAAGTTCTATCAGCTAGAAATTCCTGAAGAGCGAGCTATGTTTCGCAAGAACCCATGTTGATTTCTATAAAGGAAATTTTCGTTCTACAAAAATGTCATAATCCTTGAGATTAAAACTCGCTAAATAATTGCACAACACATTGGGAGTGATTCCAAGCTATTTCTTGGCCTGCTGCTTTTCTTATTTACACGTAGAGTCAATCATAAGCATCCAAGTTCAGTGATGGTCCAAATTTTCTTAATAGTTATGGTTAACCACAGCAAGTGGTTTAAGGTCAGTATGCAAACTTCGCCTCGGCTGCACATATTCCATTCTACTGCAATCGTTTTTATACTTAGAAGTCCACTTTCAAGTGTTGTTTAATATCTAATATTTCCTGCAGTTGACTGCAAGCATTTGAAATACTACTCTAGAATGTAGATAGAGCTCGGTATAAGTAAATACTAAAAATATTTGAAGATAGAAATCTGTGGAAGACATTTACAAGAAGAACCCACAGGAATAGCGAACCTGACGCTGGAAGCTGCAGTAAATGGGAAAAATAGAAGAGGCAGAAAAAGGTAGATGAAGCAAAACAGATTATACAGGGTGTCCGGTGTAACAGTAAGGTGGAGGTGAAAAGATTTACGAAAGAGAGGAAAAGTTAGAGGACAGAATCAAACCAAAGTGACGTGACGTGAGACATTTCATAGACTTTACAGTTCTTCGACAAAACATGCAACCAATGAAAAATCAAATACTGCATGTTGAAGTTGAGCTCTAGTCTTTGAACTGCGCAGTAGGTGTGTTACTGGAAGCTGGGGTAGAGACACAGAAATAAAGTATGTGGTACTGTCGTTGTATGAAGGGACAGCTCTTATTGTGGGACGATTCAGAGGGTGGAGTATCATGCGTTTATACCAGAGAAGGAACACAGCGTAAATCAAGACATGATCCTAGTACAGTATTTTTTTTGGTCATCAGTCTACTGACTGGTTTGATGCGGCCCGCCACGAATTCCTTTCCTGTGCTAACCTCTTCATCTCAGAGTAGCACTTGCAACCTACGTCCTCAATTATTTGCTTGACGTATTCCAATCTCTGTCTTCCTCTACAGTTTTTGCCCTCTACAGCTCCCTCTAGTACCATGGAAGTCATTCCCTCATGTCTTAGCAGATGTCCTGTCATCCTGTCCCTTCTCCTTATCAGTGTTTTCCACATATTCCTTTCCTCTCCGATTCTGCGTAGAACCTCCTCATTCCTTATCTTATCAGTCCACCTAATTTTCAACATTCGTCTATAGCACCACATCTCAAATGCTTCGATTCTCTTCTGTTCCGGTTTTCCCACAGTCCATGTTTCACTACCATACAATGCTGTGCTCCAGACGTACATCCTCAGAAATTTCTTCTTCAAATTAAGGCCAGTATTTGATATTACCTTCGTCTTTCTCCGATTTACTCTCAAACCATACTGTGTACTCATTAGACTGTTCATTCCGTTCAGCAGATCATTTAATTCTTCTTCACTTTCACTCAGGATAGCAATGTCATCAGCGAATCGTATCATTGATATCCTTTCACCTTGTATTTTGATTCCACTCCTGAACCTTTCTTTTATTTCCATCATTGCTTCCTCGATGTACAGATTGGAGAGTAGGGGCGAAAGGCTACAGCCTTGTCTTACACCCTTCTTAATACGAGCACTTCGTTCTTGATCGTCCACTCTTATTATTCCCTCTTGGTTGTTGTACATATTGTATATGACCCGTCTCTCCCTATAGCCTACCCCTACTTTTTTCAGAATCTCGAACAGCTTGCACCATTTTATATTGTCGAACGCTTTTTCCAGGTCGACAAATCCTATGAAAGTGTCTTGATTTTTCTTTAGCCTTGCTTCCATTATTAGCCGTAACGTCAGAATTGCCTCTCTCGACCCTTTACTTTTCCTAAAGCCAAACTGATCGTCACCTAGCGCATTCTCAATTTTGTTTTCCATTCTTCTGTATATTATTCTTGTAAGCAGCTTCAATGCATGAGCTGTTAAGCTGATTGTGCGATAATTCTCGCACTTGTCAGCTCTTGCCGTCTTCGGAATTGTGTGAATGATGCTTTTCCGAAAGTCAGATGGTATGTCGCCAGACTCATACATTCTACACACCAACGTGAATAGTCGTTTTGTTGCCACTTCCCCCAATGATTTTAGAAATTCTGATGGAATGTTATCTATCCCTTCTGCCTTATTTGACCATAAGTCCTCCAAAGCTCTTTTAAATTCCGATTCTAATACTGGATTCCCTATCTCTTCTAAATCGACTCCTGTTACTTCTTCTATCACATCAGACAACTCTTCACCCCCATAGAGGCTTTCAATGTATTCTTTCCACCTATCTGCTCTCTCCTCTGCATTTAACAGTGGAATTCCCGTTGCACTCTTAATGTTACCACCGTTGCTTTTAATGTCACGAAAGGTTGATTTGATTTTCCTGTATGCTGAGTCTGTCCTTCCGACCATCATATCTTTTTCGATGTCTTCACATTTTTCCTGCAGCCATTTCGTCTTAGCTTCCCTGCACTTCCTATTTATTTCATTCCTCAGCGACTTGTATTTCTGTATTCCTGATTTTCCCGGAACATGTTTGTACTTCCTCCTTTCATCAATCAACTGAAGTATTTCTTCTGTTACCCATGGTTTCTTCGCAGCTACCTTCTTTGTACCTATGTTTTCCTTCCCAACTTCTGTGATGGCCCTTTTTAGAGATGTCCATTCCTCTTCAACTGTACTGCCTACTGCGCTATTCCTTATTGCTGTATCTATAGCGTTAGAGAACTTCAAACGTATCTCGTCATTCCTTAGTACTCCCGTATCCCACTTCTTTGCGTATTGATTCTTCCTGACTAATGTCTTGAACTTCAGCCTACTCTTCATCACTACTATATTGTGATCTCAGTCTATATCTTCTCCTGGGTACGCCTTACAATCCAGTATCTGATTTCGGAATCTCTGTCTGATCATGATGTAATCTAATTGGAATCTTCCCGTATCTCCCGGCCTTTTCCAAGTATACCTCCTCCTCTTGTGATTCTTGAACAGGGTATTCGCTATTACTAGCTGAAACTTGTTACAGAAATCAATTAGTTTTTCTCCTCTTTCATTCCTTGTCCCAAGCCCATATTCTCCTGTAACTTTTTCTTCTACTCCTCCCCCTACAACTGCATTCCAGTCGCCCATGACTATTAGATTTTCGTCCCCCTTTACATACTGCATTACCCTTTCAATATCCTCATACACGTTATCCTCATACACTTTCTCTATCTGTTCATCTTCAGCTTGCGACGTCGGCATGTATACCTGAACTATCGTTGTCGGTGTTGGTCTGCTGTCGATTCTGATTAGAACAACCCGGTCACTGAACTGTTCACAGTAACACACCCTCTGCCCTACCTTCCTATTCATAACGAATCCTACACCTGTTATACCATTTTCTGCTACTGTTGATATTACCCGATACTCATCTGACCAGAAATCCTTGTCTTCCTTCCACTTCACTTCACTGACCCCTACTATATCTAGATTGAGCCTTTGCATTATTACGTACAACTTGAGAATTCACTTGTAGGTATGAGATCTGTTATGGTACAATAAAAGACGTGCTTGTGTGTAATTTTACATACTCCTTTCTTTAATGACAGTCATGTCATATACAGACGAGTAAAATTAAATGCATAATTTTCTACTTAGTTTGTTTTTGTTAATATGACGGTATACGTATTCTGCCATTTGGGAAGTAGAGTAGATACAGGTTGAAGATGGTAGTACCAAGGATCACAATGAGCTAAAAGTCTTTTTCTCAAAGAAACATTTACTTCTTCATCAATACTCTTCAAGCTTCCTGACTTCGTGTGGCGGGGGTACTTCTGATATCATTAACTGATCCACGGTTCCCTGTTCCATTCGTGAAAGGTGCGCAGGAAGAATAATTGTTAGTAAGCCTCTGCATTGGCCCTAATTTCTCGAATTTTATCATCGTGGTTATTTCGTAAGATGTATGTGAGAGGAAGTAATATGGTGTCCTACTAATCCCGGAACGCATTCTCTCGAAATTTCGATAGTAAACATCTGTGTGATGCACAACGCATCTTTTGTAGCGTCTGCCCCCAGAGTTTGTTGAGCATCTCTGTAACGCTCTCGCGGCAACTAAACGATCCTGTGACAAAACGTGTGCTCTTGGATGGATATTCTCTATCTCCTCTATCAGTCCTACCTGACAAGGGTTCCATATTGATGAACAATACCGAAAAATCTGTCGAACAAGCGGCTTGTAAGCCACTACTTTCATGGATTTCCTTAAGATTATTCCTATGAATCTCAGTCTTGCGTCTGCTTTTCCTACAATTTGTTTTGCCTGATCATTCCACTTAAGGTCGCTTTGGATAGTTACTCTTAGATATTTCACAGTGTATACCGTTTCCAGCCATTTTCTGATCAATAGTGTAGTTGTATCGTAATAGATTTCTTTTCCTAAGTATGCGCATTGTTGCATTTATTTAAGTTCAGCGTCAACTGCCAGAGACCGTACCATTCTTCAGTCTTCCGTAGGTCATTTTGCAAATCAATACTGTCTTCTGGAACTGCTATTTTCTCACAGACATACGCATCATTTGCGACCAGTCTTAAAGAGTTTCTGACGCTTTGTGTTAAATTATTTATATACGTTGTAAATATTAACTGTCCTATCACACTTCCTTGGGGTACTCCAAAAGTTACCTTTACATCTCTTGATTTTCTTCCGTTAAGAGTGATGCGTTGAGTTCTATCTCCTAGGACGTAATGAATCCAGTCAAAAATTTGGCCCGATTCTCGGTAACCCCGTTTTTTTTTTTTTTTTTTTCACTGGACAGCAGTGCGAGACAGTGTCAAATACTTTCCTGAAGTCAAAGAACACAGCATAAAGCTGAGTTCCATTGTTTACAGCGCTATGGATCTCATGGAGGAACAAAGTGAGCCGAGTTTCGCAAACTCGCTGTTTGCGGAATCCGTGTTGGTTATTATAGAAAAGATTATCGTTCCCAAAAGACGTCATAATTCTTGGTCATGTACTAACATCTAAAAGTACAAACAGTGAGGTCACGAAAGCATTCATGAAAACCTATACAACTGGCCGGACTAGGAATGATGTCCTACAAAGAGTCGACGAGGAAATAGGTCACATAAAGAACATAATGCATAGAAGACATGGAATGGTCAGGCACATTTTACGACATGAGTCGCAGCTCAGTCCATTTCCCTTATGTAAAATAGACAGAAGAGTCATCATCGATTGACTGCAAGATTGCTGAGCAATCGCTGAAAAATCACATCAGTTACAGAAATAAGAGTACGCATATGGAGCAATTTAAAGCGGAACGACCGCACATCGAAGTAATCATAGGAAAGGCAGATCTCCGAGTGTCACTGGTAGAAGTCTCAGAAGGTGCAGTTCACTCACAAAGAAGGTAGTCTAGAAAATAAGCAGTCTGAGGATTTCCGCTGTGTGTGGGACCCTTACCAGGTCGGACGGATAAGAGAAACAGAGACTATCCAAAGAAAAGCAGCGCTTTTCGTCACAAATTCGTTTAGTAAGGGAGATTCTCACAGATATGACTATCCAGCTTCAGTGTTAGACAGTGCTAGAGAGGAGCTGTGAATCACGTAGTGGTTTACTGTGAAAATTCCGAGGGTAAACGTCTCTAGCAGAGACAAAGAATTTACTGCTTCCACGTACATATCCCGCTTAAACACGATGAATGTAAAATTAAAGAAATTCGATTTCAGACGATATTTACCAACAGGAATCCTTCCCATTCAACACAGGCTATTGAAACAGAATAAAGGTGAAGTGACGGAGAATACTTTCCGCCAAACAGCGAAAAGTGGCTTGCAGATATACACGTAGATGTATTATTATTTTTTTTATTTACACATCAAGTTCCTTAGGACCAAATTGTGTAGCAAATCTCCAAGGCCATGGAACGTGTCAGTGCATGAAATTACAACATAAAGGTAATAACAGATAAAAATAAAACGTTTATTGACACGAAAAATGTGTCTATAAGTTTAAGTAACGCAATCAACAATACAACAAGAATCAGCTTAATTTTTCAAGAAACTCCTCGACAGAATAGAAAGAGTGAACCATGAGGAAACTTTTCAGTTTCGATTGGAAAGCGCGTGGAATACTGCTAAGATTTTTTAACGGGAGTGGTAGCTTATTGAAAATGGATGCAACAGTATACTGCACACCTTTCTGCACAAGAGTTAAGGAAGTCCGATCCAAATGCAGGTTTGGTTTCTGTCAAATATTAAGTGAGTGAAAGCTGCTTATACTTGGGAATAAGCCAATATTTTTAACAAGAAATGACAGTAAGGGATGTATACATTAAGAGGCCAATGTCAAAATACCCAGACTCGCGAACAGAGGGGCGACAAGAGATCGTGAACTTACAGCACTTATTTATTGCCCGAACCGCCAGTGTCAGAGCCAAAAATATCCTTTTAGAATAGGAAGAGTTACTCCAACATATAACACCATACGACATAAGTGAATGAAAATAAGCAAAGTAGACTAATTTTCGTGTCGAACGATCACTCAAAAAAAGTGGTTCAAATGGCTGTGAGCACTATGGGACTCAACTGCTGAGGTCATTAGTCCCCTAGAACTTAGAACTAGTTAAACCTAACTAACCTAAGGACATCACAAACATCCATGCCCGGGCAGGATTCGAACCTGCGACCGTAGCGGTCTTGCGGTTCCAGACTGCAGCGCCTTTAACCGCACGGCCACTTCGGCCGGCGAACGATCACTCACTTCAGAAACCGTTGGAATAGTAAAAATGGCAGCATTAAGTCTTTGAACAAGATCCTGAACATGAGCTTTCCACGCAGTTTACTATTTATCTGAACACCTAGAAATTTGAACTGTTCAGTTTCACTAATCATTTGCACATTCTGTGAATTTAAAAAATTGAATTGTGTCTTAGAAACTGAGCCTTACTGTGATTTAGCATCAGTTTATTTTCTATAAGCCATGAACTAAGGTCAAGAACTGCACTATTTGAAACAGAGCCAATGTTGCACACAACACCCGGCACCTCCCACTTGACCGTACCCCACTCAGACCCCACATCACATCCATTCTCAACATTGTGAATAATGACCTTTTGCTGCCTGTTGTTAAAGTAAGAGGTAAACCAATTGAGAGCTACAACCCGACTTCAGTAATGGTCCAACTTCTGGAGCAATATTTTGTGATCCTCACAATCAAACGCCTTAGTTAAATCAAAAAATATGCCTAGCGTTCGAAACCTTTTGTTTAACCCATCCAGTACCTCAGAGAAAGAGAAATAGCATTTTCAGTTATTAAACGACTTCTAAAGCCGAACTGTACGCTTGATAGCAACTCGTGTGATATAAAATGATCGATTATCCTTACATACACAGACTTTTCAATAACTTTAGCAAACACTGATGGCATAGGAATAGGTCTAAAATTATCTACATTATCCCTTTCTCCCTTTTTATAAAGTGGCTTTACTACCGAGTACTTTATTTGTTCAGGAAACTGACCATTCCTAAAGGAAAAATTACAAATATGGCTAAATACAGTGCTAATATGTGCAGCACAGTACTTTAATATTCTGCTAGGCACTCCATCATAACCATGAGAGTCCTTAGTTTTCAGTGATTTAATTATTGACTCAATCTCCCCCTTGTCTGTACCACAGAGGAGTATTTCAGACATCAATCTCGGAAAGGCATTTGCCAATAAAGTTATATGATTCCATGTAGAAACTAAATTTTTACTTAATTCACCAGCAATGCACAGAAAATGTTTGTTAAATACTGTACATATATCTGATTTACCAGTAACAGAAATATTTTTATTACGAACTGACTTTATATCGTCGACCTTGTGCTGCTGACTAGACACTTCCTTCACAACTGACCATATGGTTTTAATTTTATCCTGTGAATTACCTATTCTATTTGCATATCACATTCTCTTTGCCTTCCTAATAACAATTTTAAGCATCTTACAATAATGATTGTAATGGGCTGCTGTAGCTTGATTGTGACTACTTCTAACATTTTG
This sequence comes from Schistocerca americana, assembly GCF_021461395.2. NCBI lineage: Eukaryota > Metazoa > Arthropoda > Insecta > Orthoptera > Acrididae > Schistocerca > Schistocerca americana. The sequence goes on along the minus strand of NC_060121.1, from coordinate 421,582,820 downwards.
ATATAATTCCCGATTCGTTCTACATGATATCCTTATCCCACTAGTCAGCCGCCCACGCTGCCTATTACTGCCAGTATCCCGTTTAGAACGTTCTAATGGAAAGCGACTCTCAAAGAGCATGAGAACTGTGTTAAGGAAAGCATTATTTTTATCATCTATGTTATCGGCACTATAAACATCCTGCCACTCTTGTTCCTTGACAAGGATTAAAAAACTCTCTAATGATGTTGGATTAACTTTCCTACATAGTTTGTAATTATATGTGACATATGTTTGAATAGAAAAGCCTTTTGGTGCTAACATTTGTGCATCATGGTCTGAAAGGCCATTCACCCTTTTATTAACAGAATGCCCATCTAGTAATGAAGAATGAATGAAAATATTGTCTATGGCTGTGCAACTGTTCCTCTGCACCCTAGTTGGAAAAAACGCAGTCTGCATCATATCACATCAACTTAGGAGATCTACCAACATCCTTTTTCTTGCACCATCGTATACAAAATTTATACTGATGTCACCATATATAACTAATTTCTGGTACTTCATACAGAGTGAATCAAGAACTCTTTCTAGCTTCAGCAGAAATGCTCTGAAGTCAGAGTTGTTGTTGATGTTGTTGTGGTCTTCAGTCCTGAGACTGCTTTGATGCAGCTCTCCATGCTAATCTATCCTGTGCAAGCTCCTTCATCTCCCAGTACCTACTGCAACCTACATCCTTCTGAATCTGCTTAGTGTATTCATCTCTTGGTCTCCCTCTACGATTTTTACCCTCCACGCTGCTCTCCAATGCTAAATTTGTGATCCCTTGATGCCTCAGGACATGTCCTACCAACCGATCCCTTCTTCTAGTCACGTTGGGCCACAAACTTCTCTTCTCCCCAATCCTATTCAATACCTCCTCATTAGTTGCGTGATCTACCCACCTAACTTCAACATTCTTCTGTAGCACCACATTTGGAAAGCTTCTATTGTCTTCTTGTCCAAACTATTTATTGTCCATGTTTCACTTCCATACATGGCTACACTCCACACAAATACTTTCAGAAACGACTTCCTGACACTTAAATCTATACTCGATGTTAACAAATTTCTCTTCTTCAGAAACGCATTCCTTGCCATTGCCAGTCTACATTTTATATCCTCTCTACTTCGACCATCGTCAGTTATTTTGCTCCCCAAATAGCAAAACTCCTTTACTACTTTAAGTGTCTCATTTCCTAATCTAATTCCCTGAGCATCACCCGACTTAATTCAACTACATTCCATTATCCTCGTTTTACTTTTGTTGATGTTCATCTTATATCCTCCTTTCAAGATACTGTCCATTCCGTTCAACTGCTCTTCCAAGTCCTTTGCCGTCTCTGACAGAATTACAATGTCATCGGCGAACCTCAAAGTTTTTATTTCTTCTCCCTGGATTTTAATACCTACGCCAAATTTTTCTTTTGTTTCCTTTACTGCTTGTTCAATATACAGATTGAATAACATCGGGGAGAGGCTACAACCTTGTCTTACTCCCTTCCCTACCACTGCTTCCCTTTCAAGTCCCTCGACTCTTATAACTGCCATCTGGTTTCTGTACAAATTGTAAATAGCCTTTCCCTCCCTGTATTTTACCCCTGCCACCTTTAGAATTTGAAAGAGAGTATTCCAGTCAACATTGTCAAAAGCTTTCTCTAAGTCTACAAATGCTAGAAACGTAGGTTTGCCTTTCCTTAATCTTTCTTCTAAGATAAGTCGTAAGGGGAATATAGCCTCACGTCTTCTCACATTTCTACGGAAACCAAACTGATCTTCCCCGAGGTCGGCTTCTACCAGTTTTTCCATTCGTCTGCAAATAATTCGCCTTAGTATTTCTGTGGCTTATTAAACTGATAGTTCGGTAATTTTCACGTCTGTCAACACTTGCTTTCTTTGGGATTGGAATTATTATATTCTTCTTGAAGTCTAAGGGTATTTCGACTGACTCGTACATCTTGCTCACCAGATGGTAGAGTTTTGTCTGGACTGGCTCTCCCAAGGCCGTCAGTAGTTCTAATGGAATGTTGTCTACTCCCAGGGCCTTGTTTCGACTCAGGTCTTTCAGTGCTCTGTCAAACTCTTCACGCAGTATCGTATCTCCCATTTCATCTTCATCTACATCCTCTTCCATTTCCATAATATTGTCCTCAAGTTCATCGCTCTTGTATAGACCCTCTATATTCTCCTTCCATCTTTCTGCTTTCCCTTCTTTGCTTAGAACTGGGTTTCCATATGAGCTCTTGATATTCATACAAGTGGTTTTTTTTCCTCCAAAGGTCTCTTTAGTTTTCCTGTACGCAGTATCTATCTTACGCCTAGTGATATGCGCCTCTACATCCTTACATTTGCCCTCTAGCCATCCCTGCTTAGCCAGTTTGCACTTCCTGTCGATCTCATCTTTGAGACGTTTGTATTCCTTTTTGCCTGCTTCATTTACTGCATTTTTATATTTTCTCCTTTCATCAATTAAATTCAATATTTCTTCTGTTAACCAAGGATTTCTACTAGCCCTCGTCTTTTTACCTACTTGATCCTCTGCTGCCTTCACTACTTCATCCCATAGACCTACCCATTCTTCTTCTACTGTATTTCTTTCCCCCATTCCTGTCAATTGTTCTCTTACGCTCTCCCTGAAACTCTGTACAACCTCTGGTTTAGTCAGTTTATCCAGGTCCCATATCCTTAAATTCCCATCTTTTTGCAATTTCTTCAGTTTTAATCTACAGTTCGTAACCAATAGATTGTGGTCAGAGTCCTCATCTGCCCCTGGAAATGTCCTACAATTTAAAACCTGGTTCCTGTATCTCTGTCTTACCATTATATAATCTATCTGATAACTTTTAGTATCTCCAGCATTCTTCCATGTATATAACTTTCTTTTATGATACTTGGTTCAAGAAGTCAGAGTTATGGGACCTATAAACAACAACAATTATAATTTCAGTTTCACTAAATTCAACTGCCCCCGCACAACATTTAAATATCTGTTAACTGCAGTACCGTGATATGTCCATGGACTCAAATGGAATACAGTTTTTTACGTACATAGACACTCCCCCACCCCACAAGGAACTCCTTGAGAAACATCCAGCTAATCTGTAACCTGCTAAAGGAAGCCTCTAAATTATCAAATTATTTAAGTGGTGCTTCGACATACCCATAATTTCAGAGTCAACATCCATAAGCATTTCCCTAACTTTGTCTCTAATACCTCTTATTTTTTGATGAAATATGCTAATTCCTTCTCTACTTGGAAACATGACGTCCTCTGAAGGTGAGCCCTTAGCTCGAAGGACTTCCTTTAAGCAGGTATACCTATCAGCTGACTTCAATCTAAAAAAGGTGCAACTCTAACACCAACTACTACAGGAACTCTTCCATGAGTGATCCTACCACCACCCACTACACTGTCACCTATAAGCTTTGCCAGCCTCCCCTTCCCATACCTATTGAGGTGCAGGCCCAACTGCCACCACGGAAATGTGACCCATGCCATCTGCCATCAGCGCCCTCCCCAGCCCCATGTTAACGCACCTAACAGCCGCATTAAGATGAGGCCAGTCATGACACTGAAACAGTTGCAGGAAATGCACATTAGCGCCACCAGTTTGAGTAACTATCTTTACCGGGTCACCACCTACATCATATTCTCCGTCCCTATCAAGACTGTTCCCTGCTCCACCCACTATCACTACCTGATTCTCCTTCGAAAAATTCCTTCATAACTTCCTTATGCTGTCAGTCACCTGAGCCAACCCTGCATTAGGCTTCACAATGCTGGTCACCTGGTGGTCACTCCCCAACACTTCCTGCAACTGCTGGCCCACACATCTACCATGCGACCTACCTAGCAGCGGAAGCTCCTTCTATAACTACAAGAGATTCCTCTTGGTCAAAACTATTGCATATACGCGAAGTATGACTGCCTGAATACCTGCTCCTCTTAACTGCCTTCTTACTAACTGCCATTTTCCATTCCCCATCACCCTTCACCCTCCTCAACCTATCTAGTTCCTCCTTTGCGCGCTGTAACTGCAACTGAAGGGCACAGATCTTACGCTCCTGTTCCTCTATCAACTTATTTCTATCACAGATTCTGCATTCCCAGGAGAGGATCTCTCTAGAATGCCCACTAGCTTCCCCACTGTATTCCCCCCCCCCCCCAATGAAAATACTTCGAACATATCCCACACCATAACCCACTACTCACAAACCTACGACAGAGCCCACACTTCTCATTCATGGTAAAATTTCACAGTTACTGAAAAACTATACGTCTACGTTACACAAGTTCAGTTATACCAGTAGAACTATTTATAGAACTAACAATAGCGGTCTCAAAATTCTCTGTCTATCAAGAAAGAAACTACTTGTATTAATACTACTACACCACAGCTAATACCAATACCAGCAAAACTTTACAAAATTACTGGATAATTACTGTATTATCGACTTCGGTAGTTCTAAGATCAAGAGACAATGTTAAGTTCGAACAAACAAGAGTTCGATTTATCGCGAGTTTGGTAGATCAAGATAGAATGAGGGAAAAGTCGAAATGAGAATATAAATTTAAAAATGTACTGTAGGTTCAATAACATACCAATGGCACGACGGGTCTATATGTCAGTGGCGGTACCCCAACAGCGTCTGTTCCACATGTTAGTGGTGACCGACTAATATCCTCTGTGGCTAACAATTATAGTTGTAACAAGGAGCTTGCTGCACTCGAGGTTGATAGCCTCTGACAGTCAAACATGAAGAGGTCTTTTAGAGAAAAATTTCGACCGTCCAGCTCATTATGGAAGGAGAAGGTTACATTGGATTCGGTGGGTAGCCAAGTAGATGACTCCAATAAATCGGAGCATTTGAAATCACTCAACTCTCATGAAGTGCATGATGACAAAATAAAACACAAAACATAAAAAATGTTATCTACGTTGCAACACATAACGTAAACTCTTTACTGAAAACTGTAAATTTAACAGATGAATTGGACAGGCAAAAGATTGTAACAACAGGACTCCAAGAAATCAGAAATGCAACAGAAGATCCATTTGAATCTCGAGGTTATAGAATTTACAATAGAAAACCAGGACAAAGAGCCGTGCAACAGTGCCACAGTCCGGAGCAGGACTTACAGTAAATTTGAAAATCATAGATTCAATAAATGATTTTAGAGCTATTTCTTCACGAATCGCAATTTTAACTCTGAAAACCACAAACAAGAGCTATGCTATCATAAACGCTCATGCCCCTACCAATGAGAAAAATTTTCTAACAGAACTATGACAGAAATAAAGAATTTGGGATCTTTTGGATCTGAGAATAAATCCATTAAAAAAACGTAAAGAGCTTAATAGGGGGTTTTAATGACCAACTGGGAAAGGAAAAGAAGTGCAAGGATATAACTGGAAAATGGGCTCCACATCAACAAACTAATAGAAACGGGCAAAGACTCTTTGAAATTTGCAGAACACATAGGCTCATCTCTAAACCCACATATTTTAAAAGAAACCCAAGCAAACTTATAAAACTTATGACATGGAAACATCCTGATTGCACAAGAGGAGAGTGGCAGCTGGGCCATGTCTGCATGGACAATTTCTTTCATAACGAAAGTAGAAATGTTAAAGTACTGAGAGGAACAGAAACAGGTTCAGATCATTATTTGGTCAAAATCAAAATAAAATTCACCCCATTACAGAAAAAAAGGCAGAGAGAGATTGGAGATAAAAGAATGTATGGCTCACATAAATTAATCAAAAATGACAAAGATCAGTAAACACACAAAATACAATGGTAACGGATAATCTTGAGAAACTAATACCAATTTTAAAACAACATGTTGAAGAATCGACCCCAGTAAATCGACGTAAAAAACAGGCATGGTGGACTACAGAATGGAAGACATCAAGCTTGGACAAAATTTCAAACTCACAAAACAGAAGAAAACGCAACCAACCTCAAAAACATCAGACAAAGTTCTCTCAAATTATCAGAGAAACAAAGCGGCAATGTCAACAGGATATTCTGAATTCCGTTAAAGAAAACTAAGACAAAACCCGCCCACACTATTGCTGAGAAATAAAGATGGAAGAATAGTCCATAACAACAAAGAAAATGCAGAAATCATGTCAGAAGCACTCAACAAGCTCTTGAACTGTGATGAAACCGAAAAGCTTTTGACGATAGACACAAGCACCCCTGTAAAAACCACACCAGAATATATAAACAAGAAATACAAATTGCACTTAAAGAAATGAGAAGCTACAAAGCATGTGTTGAATATCAAGTGTTTGCGGAAATGTGGAAGTATGCCAGCAAAACAACTCAGACATCTTTACACATTATTTAACAAAAAATTTGGGCAAGAGAAAAATTCCCAGAAGAATGGAGCACAACTATAATTAACCCGCTTCATAAGAAAGGAGACAAGAGTGAACCTAACAACTATAGAGGAGCCTCACTCTTGGACTGTACCTACAAGACTTTTTCCATGCTTTCAAACAATGGTATCAAAGAACAAGTGGATAAGGAAGTAGGGGAATACCAAGGAGGTTTCGGACCTTGGAGAAGCTGCGCGGAACAAATAATTACTCTGAAATTAATCATGGCTTATTACCGCAAATGAAACAAGCCTCTCCCAAATACATTTATAGATTTTAAGAAAGTGTATCATTCTATCCATAGACACCCACTGTTGAAAATTTTGAGGCATTTTGGACTCCACCCAAAATTAACTAAACTGATAGAACTTACCTTAATGAATACGAAAATTAAGTTCAGAGGGGAATGATTTAGAAAAATCATTCTTGCTAAAATTGGTTTAAGGCAGGGAGTCGGCCTGTCACCGCTTCTTTTTGATTGTGCTCTTGAATATACAATGAGTGAGTGGTGCAAGAACAATCCAATGAACATTAAGGTTGGAACACAAAAAGATGACATAAAGTTGAACTTTTTAGGATTTGCTGATGACCTCGCCCTCCTCGTCAACAACATTCAAGAAACCATACAACAAATACCGTCATTGGAGGAAATAGCCCAGAGTATTGGCCTTCAAAATCTTTTTAAAAGACAAAAATAACGCTGACGGAACCGCCACTGGCAAACAAAATTAGAATTGAAGAACACGACATAAAATCTGTTGAAAAGTTTAAATACTTGGGAGAAATGATAATACACAAACGACAGACCATCATAGCTAAGTAGAACAAACAAATTGATTAGAACACGTCACGTTACCGAGAACACATATAACAAAATATGCCTCTCAATACCCAGAAAATTGAAACACTACAAAATAGTCACACAGCCGCAAATAATGTATGCTTGTGATACTACGTTTAAAACAACCAACACTGAAGCAATAGAAAGATTACTGAAAATAGAAAGAAAAAAAGTCAAAACACTTATGAATAAAAAATACCAAAAATGACGCAGTTCGGAGATTTGCTTCAAATGAAACAGTTTATAAAGAAATAGAACCAATGACAAGTACAATGAAAAAGAAACGGATCTCTTTCCTAGAATATTTGACGAGGACAACATAAAATAGAATTAGCAGGAGAATAATTGAGAAGTTATGGAATAGTAAGAGCGGCATTAGATGGATCGCAGAGATCAAGCAGGACATGATGAGATTATAGATTACGATGGAGGATTAGAAAGACAAGACAGGACGCGCTCAAGATACTTCAGGACAAACATATCACACTATTAATAAAAATTAACAAACAGAGAAAGGGAAGAGTGGTTTCAAATGAGGGGAGAAGGGCACAATCTGAAAGAATGAAAAAGTACTGGGCCAACAAAAAACAGAAGAACCTAATTCATAATATTGACTAAAGTGGTCCAATGTAAGCAATAAAATAAAATAATTATAATATGCCTATCCCATAACAAAGGGAAGCTTAATGTCAAAATCATAGCTCAAAATAAACTTTTCTTTTTAACAGTTTCATTACATTTTATTTATTTTGATGTTTCAAACGACAGGCACACATAGATTTCGGAAAATACTAAAGAAAACTTCAGTTTATCTCAGTTTTCCACGCTGAAGAAACCCTGTCATCAACGGTCGCATTTTTTCCAGATATCTTATAGAAAACTCCTGAACCAGCGGTGTAACCTTCAATGCCAAGACTAACAGCAAATGACCTGGGCTTTTTTTTTTTTTCAATCATGTATCCTTGGATAGGCATGTGTGTCTTCTGCATTGAGTATGCCAGGTCTATAAAAATCCTTCAAGACAGGAACTTACTTCTCCAGGTCCGCTTCCTCCCTCCTTACGATACTTTTTCGCAGTCTTACCTTTCCACTTCAAGACTCTCGAAAGCGAGGATGACGGAATCGCGAAACCTTTCGATACAACCTATTTTTTCCCCGCTTTACATCCCGTTGTTGTTGTTGTGGTCTTCAGTCCTGAGACTGATTTGATGTAGCTCTCCATGCTACTCTATCCTGTGCAAGCTTCTTCATCTCCCAGTACTTACTGCAACCTACATCCTTCTGAATCTGCTTAGTGTATTCATCTCTTGGTCTCCCTCTACGATTTTTACCCTCCACGCTGCCCTCCAATACTAAATTGGTGATCCCTTGATGCCTCAGAACATGTCCTACCAACCGGTCCCTTCTTCTTGTCAAGTTGTGCCACAAACTCCTCTTCTCCCTAATTCTATTCAATACCTCCTCATTAGTTATGTGATCTACCCATGTAATCTTCACCATTCTTCTGTAGCACCACATTTCGAATGCTTGTCAGGACTGGCTCTCCCAAGGCCGTCAGTAGTTCTAATGGAATGTTGTCTACTCCCAGGGCCTTGTTTCGACTCAGATCTTTCAGTGCTCTGTCAAACTCTTCATGCAGTATCGTATCTTCCATTTCATCTTCATCTACATCCTCTTCCATTTCCATAATATTGTCCTCAAGTTCACCGCCCTTGTATAGACCCTCTATATACTCCTTCCATCTTTCTGCTTTCCCTTCTTTGCTTAGAACTGGGTTTCCATCTGAGCTCTTGATAATCATACAAGTGGTGCTCTTTCCTCCAAAGGTCTCTTTAATTTTCCAGTAGGCAGTATCAATCTTACGCCTAGTGATATGCGCCTCTACACCCTTACATTTGTCCTCTAGCCATCCCCGCTTAGCCATTTTGCACTTCCTGTCGATCTCATTTTTGAGACGTTTGTATTCCTTTTTGCCTGCTTCATTTACTGCATTTTTATATTTTCTCCTTTCATCAATTAAATTCAATATTTCTTCTGTTAACCAAGGATTTCTACTAGCCCTCGTCTTTTTACCTACTTGATCCTCTGCTGTCTTCACTACTTCATCCCTCAAAGCTACCCATTCTTCTTCTTCTGTATTTATTTCCCCCATTCCTGTCAATTGCTCCTTTATGCTCTCCCTGAATCTCTGTACAACCTCTGGTTCTTTTAGTTTATCCAAGTCCCATCTCCTTAAATTCCCACCTTTTTGCAGTTTCTTCAGTTTTAATCTACAGTTCATAGCCAATAGATTATGGTCAGAGTCCACACCTGCCCCTGGAAATGTCTTACAATTTAAAACCTGGTTCCTAAATCTCTGTCTTACCATTATATAATCTATCTGATACCTTCTGGTATCTCCAGGATTCTTCCATGTATACAACCTTCTTTTATGATTCTTAAACCAAGTGTTAACTTTGATTAAGTTTTGCTCTGTGCAAAATTCTACCAGACGGCTTCCTCTTTCATTTCTTACCCCCAATCCATATTCACCTACTATGTTTCCTTCTCTCCCTTTTCCTACTCTCGATTCCAGTCACCCAGGACTATTAAATTTTCGTCTCCCTTCGCTACCTGAATAATTTCTTTTATCTCATCATACATTTCATCAATTTCTTCATCATCTGCAGAGCTAGTTGGCATCTAACCTTGTACTACTGTAGTAGGTGTGGGCTTCGTGTCTATCTTGGCCACAATAATGCGTGCACTATGCCGTTTGTGGTAGCTTACCCGCACTCCTATATTTTTATTCATTATTAAACCTACTCCTGCATTACCGCTATTTGATTTTGTATTTATAACCCTGTATTCACCTGACCAAAAGTCTTGTTCCTCCTGCCACCGAACTTCACTAATTCAGACTATATCTAACTTTAACCTATCCATTTCCCTTTTTAAATTTTCTAACCTACCTGCCCGATTAAGGGATCTGACATTCCACGCTCCGATCCGTAGAACGCCAGTTTTCTTTCTCCTGATAACGACGTCCTCTTGAATAGTCCCGCCCGGAGATCCGAATGGGGGACTATTTTACCTACGGAATATTTTACCCAAGAGGACGCCATCGTCATTTAACCATACAGTAAAACTGCATAGCCTCGGGATAAATTGCGGCTGTAGTTTCCCCTTGCTTTCAGCCGTTCGCTGTACCAGCACAGCAATGTCGTTTTGGTTAGTGTTGCAAGGCCAGACCAGTCAATCATCCAGACTGTTGCCCCTGCAACTACTGAAAAGGCTGCTGCCTCTCTTCAGGAACCACACGTTTGTCTGACCTCTCAACAGATACCCCTCCGTTGTGGTTGCACCTACGGTACGGCCATCTGTATCGCTGAGGCACGCAAGCCTCCCCACCAACGGCAAGTCGAACACTCGTACCTCTTTGAAGTCATTTTTGTAACTGATTTGCATACCGTGGCAGGTTATGAATTCTCGAGAAAACAAAAGAATGTGCAAAGAACTGAATGACGAAACACTTGCCTGAACAACGGACAAAACAATACGATTAACCTAGAGTTAGATTGCCGCTGACTCCGAATTACAGAGTGTTTGTAGTGTGTCATGACAACGCTTTCCACTTATCGAGTGTATCAAAAACAATGGATTCCTTCGATTTATTGAGTTATTTTTCTGTGGGCTTAACAAAATGTTCGATTTATCGAGAAATTCGCATTATCGTGGTTCGAACTAGCAAAAGTCGGCTATAGAGGTGGGATTTGTGTGGTTTTCCGTTAGTGACCTTTAGGGGTCGTGACCTCACTGAGAAACAGTTGCGGGTAAAGTACAGAGCCATGTTCTGTCCGTATTTCTACTTCCATTTTGTAACCTGGTGCCCGTCAGTTTCCGAATGACGTACGTAGGAGGAATATGAGATGCAGACGTGAGGTCGGTTCGCTACGAATAAAAACGGACACGGGCGCCCTGTGAGGGCCCAGACCGGGTCGCAAACAAGCACTAGCGGCGGGGGCGGCGGGGGCGGCGGCGGCGGCGGCGGCGGCGAGGCTGTTGTCCCGCGGAGCGCCCGTGCGTGGGCGGCAGAAGGGCGGCGCGTGGGCGGCGGAAGGGCGGCGTGGGCGGCCGAGGGTGGTGGACGCGGCGGGGTGCGACGGGGGCAGCGGGGCAGGGGCTGCGGCTCGCGTTCCGCAGGCGGCCGTAATCGCATCTGCGGCGCGTCCACATCGATACTCGCCGCTCACACGCGGACCCGCCGGACTGCCTGGTGCAGTCGCTGCCGACGCACTGCCGAGCACTCACACGTGTAGTCGTGGGATCACAGGGCGGCGGTAGCACAGGAGGAAATATCGCTCAGAACATTAGCATCAGTCGGATGTAACCGCTCCGTAAATTAATATCTATATTTTTCCCCTACATTGTCATTTCGTTCCCTTACATTGTCGCCGGCCGGGGTGGCCGAGAGGTTCTAGGCGCTATAGTCTGGAACCTCGCGACCGCTACGGTCGCAGGTTCGAATCCTGCCTCGGGCATGGATGTGTGTGATGTCCATAGGTTAGTTAGGTTTAAGTAGTCCTAAGTTCTAGGGGACTAGTGACCTTAGAAATTAAGTCCCATAGTGCTCAGAGCCATTTGAATCTTACATTGTCGTTTTATTCCCTCGTCCTAGGGGGACGAGAGTGGAATGCCGACGGGACAATACTATGCTCAGGCAAAAGAGTTAAAAAGGAAAAAATCTGCATTCGCAGTTTTGGTTCACACCGTATATTTTTGCTAGAAACGTCGGGATAAAGTCATTGGTTCAAATGGCTCTGAGCACTATGGGACTTAACATCTGAGGTCATCAGTCCCGTAGAACTTAGAATTACTTAGACCTAACTAACCTGAGGACATCACACTCGTCCATGCCCGAGGCAGGATTCGAACCTGCGGCCGTAGCAGTTGCGCGGTTCCGGACAGAGGCGCCTAGAACCGCTCGGCCACCGCTGGCGGCGATAACGTCATTATAAGTGTTTCGTATTATAATTATCAATCTCGTTAATACAGTGGTTACATAGAGCAGTGGTTACAAAATAGATACACTGAGGTGACAGAAGTCCTGTGATAACGATATGCACATACATGCACAAGTATGAACGGGCAGTGCATTGGCGAAGCTGTCATTTGTATTCAGCTGATTCATGTTATAATGGTCGCCTAGTCGTAGATATTACTATATTCGCACTATTTCACTCCCATTTACGGAGCTTGTTAGCACTTGATGTTAGGTTGGCGCCGTTAAAATGCATTGTGGTAATCGCTGCTGCTTGCTGGATCGCTGCTGTGTCTCGATGCTAATGCTGGCTCTAAATCTGGTTGTCTAGGGGTAAAAAGATGAGGTCCCGTGTTTTTGATGTGCTTTTGATGATAAATAATGAGCGAAACCAACAAATATTTAAACTTCAAATATTTATTACTCTGGTGGCCATCTTAATTCCACTGTCCACCAAAGACAATGACACAACACAAAGTAGCACTTCTTTTACATGTTCTTTGCAATGTTTATCCACCTCGAACAATAACACACATACACTTTACCAAAGTGACATTCAGACTCCGCTCCCGACCCTTCTTGCTGCTTGTATTTATAACCTTGTCAAAGAACTACTAAAAAGAGATATAGTTTATAAGTCATATGTACATCTGTTATCATAATTTGTGCAGAAAAGTTATTAATTTATATTGAGTGACATAATTTAACAGGTTATTAAATTGACAGACAGATTTGTTGACTTGTCAGAATAATTCTTTGTTACAAAAAGGTCGTTTTTTAGAATTTTGTCAGTTGACTTCACTAATTTGCATAAATAAGAAAATAACATGAATTATTAAGATGTACATTGGTTTTCGTCTAAAATAGGAGTGTTTACGTGAATACTGAATGAAAACGGTCCTAGTGAACACATAGGTTTCACTGGGTGATTTTTATTTAAGGAGATCCAAAATACGTAAGTTGGCCACTATTTTTCGTACTTCATATTAATTATTTAAGATGAACTTAATGTTTTTACATGATCACATTTGCTGCATCAGTGATCAAGTGATGTTAACTTTTGTGTGGGTCAGTTATTCAGTATAATTTAATGGGTTGACTGTTAATGGAGACATGTTATGCAATCATTGTTAACATACACAATAACTTTTCTATAATCATAAACACTCGTTAAACTGGTTGAATTTGGAGGGTATCGCATACTTCGGTTAAATAAAGCCTTTAATAGGTTCCGTCACAATGTGTAAAGCTTGCCAACGTGATTATGGCGGCACGACATGATTTACAGATTCTGAACGCGGAATGGTAGTTTCAGTCAGACGCAGGGAGCATTACATTTTGGAAATCATTAGGGAATTTGCTATTCCGAGATTCACAGTGCAAGAGTGTTCCGAGAATAGCAAATTTCAGGCCGTACCTCTCACCACAGAGAAAGTCGTGTCTCACTGCCTTCACGTAACGAATGAGAGCAGCGACGTTTGCGTGTTATTGTCAGTGCTGGCAGACAAGCAACTCTGCCTGAAATAACCGCAGAAATTAATGTGGGAGCTATGACGAACGTATCCGTTAGAACAGTCCGGCGAAATTTGGCTTTAATGGGCTATGGCAGCAGATGATCGACGCGAGTGCCTTTGCTAACAGCACGACGCCGCCTGCAGCGCTTCTCCTGGGCTCGTGACCCTATCGGTTGGATCCTAGATCACTGGAAAACCGTGCCCTGGTCAGTTGGTAAGAGCTGATGGTTATGTTTTATTTTTTTCGTCTCTCTCGCTCCATATGGGCAGGGGATAGGCTGCCAGCGGTACAATATTCCGCTCCTCAGTGTAGAGCATTTTTAAAAATTAATGAAGAAATGTCAAAACATATTTATGAATGCAAAAATACACGTTAATGTGACTCGATAGTGTGTTTCTATGGACATTCGAACGTTTTTATTACAAGACAGCAGTTTCAGTGACGAACGTCTTGCAAGAAAATGGATCGACTGTGAGGCTGGTCCCGGCGGAGGTTCGAGTCCTCCCTCGGGCATGGGTGTGTGTGTTTGTCCTTCGGATAATTTAGGTTAAGCAGTGTGTAAGCTTAGGGACTGATGATCTTAGCAGTTAAGTCCCATAACATTTCACACACATTTGAACATTTGAGAAAATGGATCAGACACTCATAAAAGTAGTAGTTGATTCTCAGGCAAGCTGTGAAGTATTTTGGATTTGAAAGATACTGTTTATTCTGCTTACTTGTTGTAATTCAATAATTTCGAAGCAGAATGGCTTACTGTTGCTAACCTCAAGCGGAAATTTGTTTGTCGTGGGTAGATGGATATGGTAATTAGAACCTAGCATGCATGGGTGGTTGGAGGTCACGTTGCGAGGCAGTGCTGCGGGAGATAGTCGAGTAGCTACTGCGGCTGAGGTGAGTTTATCATTTGCGGAGCGCAAGGCTGTACTCTCAAGTGCCACTAGAAGTGGAAGAATGTTCACGAGATACAACGGCAGTAACAGAAAGACTTCAGAACACGACCGTCAACTTATTGGACAACTGTCCATATTCACAGTAAGTTCGTAGCTGGCGGAACTGTTGCACATGTGTGGACGGCAAGATCTGGACAACCAGGAACAGCTACAAGTATTCATTTATTTATTTGCTGCAGGAGCTTTATAATCAGCCGTCTAGATACTATGACGAACAGTACATTCCATTAGCGATCAACTAACAATCATATTTACAATAATAATATCTTATACAGTCAAGCATCCAATCACGATCAGAATAGAGTAGACAATTTAGTTTGAAAGTGCAATAACAGTATGAAGAACAGCTGCTCTACTAGTTGTTCGTCGAGCCTACTGCTACTAAATCTATATGTTATGTACTATGAGGAAGATTAAAGAGATCTAAGCCGCGGAGGATTAGCCGAGTAGTCTAAGGCGCTGCAGTCATGGACTGTACGGCTCGTCCCGGCGGAGGTTCGAGTCCTCCCTCGAGCATGGGTGTGTGTGTTTGTCCTTAGGATAATTTAGGTTAAGTAGTGTGTAAGCTTAGGGACTGATGACCTTAGTAGTTAAGTCCCATAAGATTTCACACAATTTTTTTTTAAAAAAAAGGCCTAAAAGAATGAAAGAAAAAAGAATGGAAGGAAAATAGAAAAAGATACGAGTAAGTTTCCACCGAAGCCACCGGGGGTTGCGACGTTGGAATATACATCGAGTCTACACTCCAGTGCTCTTTGTCAACATTATACTTCTAAGTGGTTCCCGCCCTGAAGATCTAAGTTCTACAGCCTTTGCTCCTCTCCCAGTGTCGTTGTTAGTAATCACTAAGGAACATTGTATTACATTATAAAGTTGCAATTGTAGTTCGCACTGAAAATATCGTACAGATACGGTCATTGATTCCACAACACTAACCTAATGTTACTAGTTACTTAAAGTACCTGATCTGTGCCAGATGTGGGAACAACATTTCTTTTTCTGTCATTTGTGTAGTGTTGTGAGTGTTTGCGATGGTGCGGACACATACAGCTCGACATACATAATGACGTCACTGCAGGGTCCTACTTCCTGTTTTTCACACGCGGCACGCTGGGAAGTCCGCAACGACACAGCTTCAAGTAGAGCGTCCGGCGTCAGGGTGTTGTATCATTCATCTTATTTGTGAACCAGTGGGGTGAGCCGGTCAGGAGAACTGAACCAGACCGAAGAATTGGTTTGGGAACATGTTTCGCGAGGATGAGAAATTTGTATGGTGTCACGAGACGCAGCTCAAACTTGATGGTACTTCGAATAGTCACAATCGTGTCTACGATGACCTGAAATCACGTTGATTTGCATAAGGCTGTGAATCTAACTGGGTATAAGGTGTGATGTGGTTTGATTGGTTCCTTCTACTTTGAGTGTAACATAACTGCTCAGGCGTATCTTGATATACTTCAGACGCTTTTTTAGTCAAATGTTTGAGCGGAGCAAAAACAAGGTTCCCGAGAAATTACACAATAGATTTCTATCCGAATTTTCATAGTTAAACGAAGAGTGGGTAATGGACAAATGGAGTATGAAACAAGCCAGCGTGAGGTATAGTTTTGCAAAGAAAGATCTTTTGATTGAAAGTGATTACAGTAATTAACAAAAAACGTAATTAGTAATTTGAGAAAAATTCTGGTCCGACTTTTCATAGCCAAACCAAGAATGGGACTGACCAGCAAGTGGTCTAGTTTTCCAAAAAAAATATTTAACTGCTTGAAAGTTAGCAGGATTATTAGAAAAATTTAATTAGTGATTTTAGAGAAAATTTAAATGTTTCACCAAGACCTGTTTTCGCTTCATCCATATATTCTTAAGAATAAGAGAATACTGGTCGATATTTAAATATATTTACTGCAAAACTAGAAATATGTTTTGAAAATAAGGTCATATGTTTTGCGAAATGATTTGCCTAAAAGTAAGAAAAAAATAGATTGGACGCGCCTTTGACTGATCCTCGAAATCATGTACAACAAATGAGGTGCCAACTGAGAATTTGAAGTTCAATGTTTAATTATGTGCCTTGGACTTCCAAAGAGTTCTGAAGGACATTTGTCTGTTGAATTACACAGGCCGCTGCTGTGTGGCCTTGATATATTTCTATCAGCTACGTCCGAAGGTTCAAAAAGTTACAAGAAGTTTTCGGCCTCAAAAATTTTACAATAGAGAACCCGTCAACTCAGGAAAGAGAATGCGTGTAGTGTAAGACGCAACCTCCCGTAAAAGTGCTGTCTGTATCATTGTTCTTGTTCACTCACTTTTTCCGATAAAAAAAGTTAATACAAAAAGTAGAATAGAACTGGGACCTTAAATCGAACTGCGGATTCTACTTAATGCACTTTCTACGTCATAAACTAAAGAACGTTCCAGCAGATTAGATTCCTTTTTTCTAATATTATTAGGTTGGTGCATAATTTAGCAGCGTTTTTCCGTAAGTTTAATAAACGCAGTAGATACATATAACAGAGGGTTTAATCATAAATAATATATTCTCCTTCATAATTTACAACAGTTTGCCAAAGCTGTGGTAATTTTTCGATTTCGCCAATGTAGAAATCACGTGGATTTGAGGCAAAAACTCGTCGAGCCATGTTCAGATCGCATTTTCATCCAGAAAGGAAGTGCCTTGAAGGCTGTTCGCTAGAGGGCGAATAAGATGAAAATTTGAGGGCGCAAGGCCAGGTGAATAAGGTGGGACCGGAATTACTCCTCAACCCAACCCCAGTATGATGTTTTTTATCAGTCTAGAGGAACGCGGCCGGGCGTTATCGTCGAGCATCACTGCGCGCAGTGTTCCTGGTTTTTGTTCTTCGTTTGCGTCCTTAAGACATTTCAGCTGATGACAACAGACGTCAGCAGTGATGGTTATACCTCGGGGAAGCAATTCTCAGTACCCGCTGTTCCACCAGATGTAGAACATATCTTTTGTGGATGCGCGTAGGACCATTCCTTTCTTTTCCTTATGTTAGCATAAAGACACCGTTTCTCGTCACCACTAACCATACGGGATAGGAACGGCCGGTAACGTTCACGAGTCAGTTGATGACGAACAAGCAGAGATGCATATAAGGCTATCTGCTGTTTTTTGTGATTTTGGCTTAGAACATGCGGTACCCATACATCCGATTTTTGCATCTTCCCAATTGCACGTAAATGTTGAACTTGGAATGATCACAGTTAATTACATTTGCCTGTTCTAGAGTATACTGACGTGGCTCATTGTGGATTAATGCCTTTAAACGATCTTCAAAAAACCCCGAAGGCCATCCTGAACGTGTAGAGTCACTAATGTCAAGACGATCCTCCTTAAAAAGAGAAAACCATTTTCTTACCGTGCTCTGTCCACGAGCAATGCCCCCATAAACGGCGCTAATGTTTCTCACTGGCTTCGTTGCTCTCATTCCTCTATTGAACTCAAACAGAAAAAGATGTCTTAAATGTTCCAATTTCTCCACTTGCCACCCTATTTTCTAGTGTCCACAACTCCACTTATTATCCTCACACGACAAAATGACCACATGTCAAATCAGACAGAAACAGTGAACTACAGATAAAATGTGAAAGTCGATAAATAAAACCACAGCAACCGGGATACCAACACGCAAAATAAAAACGTTACGAACTTACGCACCAAACCAATAAAAATTTGAACACTTGAGTTCGCATAACAGTGTCACCCACAGTTTTGCTTCGGTTTTCCAATTGAAATTTTTAAGGATTGTATGAAATATTTGCGTGGTGGATACTATTCACAGTACTCAGTGCAGCTGTGGGATTATGTTGCATCTCTCTAGTGTGTAACAAAAGCTTCAACAAATTTAGAGCCTGTAACAAAAGCTTCAACAAATTTAGAGCCTGAAATAATTTTCGCTATAGAACCGTACCAATATTGGAAACAGTGTTCGTGCGGTGAAACAAGTAGTGCATCTCTTCCCACTGCTGTTGACAGCATTGTTCTTATTTATTAGCGTTTGTCAGCAAAGCAAGTTAATCGATAAAACAAAATAAAATTGGAACCTTCGATCAGACAGTAGTTAGGATTGGTTACCAAATTTCACTCACCTATCTACTTACGTCACTAACATATGAACAGATCATCGGCTATGGTTAATGATTTGCATTAATGTGATAGTAACTCTGTCAGTAAAATATTTAACTGATCACTTTACGTAGCAGTAAAATCTCAAATGATAAAACGTTTTACCACTTCACTATGCACAGCAGTAGTATCTCAAGGACACAGAACAGGAGACTCCACGGTCTACATAATCCATCAGAAAAATTCTCTCTAGCATCCTTTAAAATTTCACTCCATTTGCTTAAAGGATTTCGAGTATTTCTCAAATGTGCATAAGATTTTTCTGTAAACTAACTTATTTCTTACTTTTAGACAAATTACTAGCTAACAAACCTGGCATTCCCCTGGTATACATTTTGCCAATTTTCTATTAGAAAAGAAACCTTATATGTATTCCTGCATAGACTCGGTGTGGTATGATGCCAGACAGTTTCTGTGCCCCTGGCGCAGCTGCTTTGCGTGTCTATAACTCGATTTTGTAAACGTCTCCATGTTAACGCCTCTTCATAGCCATGTGGTTGTTGTGGTCTTCAGTCCTTAGACTGGTTTGATGCAGCTCTCCATGCTACTCTATTCTGTGCAAGCTTTTTCATCTCCCAGTACCTACTACAACCTACATCGTTCTGAATCTGCTTAGTGTATTCATCTCTTGGTCTCCCTTTATGATTTTTACCCTCCACGCTGCCCTCCAATACTAAATTGGTGATTCCTTGATGCCTCAGAACATGTCCTACCGACCTATTTCATAGCCCTATATTCTGGTATTGTTTGGGCCTAAAACCGTTTGCGCATCACGGTTGAAAGCTGGCAAAAATGCTGCCAAGTGTCAAATATTTCTTGAAGTTGACACGAATGACTTAGTAGTAGGGAATAAATGTATTAAAACTTTGTGGATGATGCGGTATTTTTGCACGCATCTCAGTGTTTATCACATCATATCTCTTCAACTGTGCGTCGTACAATGATATATTTATGTATATACATTCAGCGGTATATGACGTTACTGTCTGCAAAATATGTTGCGAATAGAGTCCGCAGCAAAGAAGTAATAAATTTAACCGTCATGCATAATGCGGCAGTTTTTCACGCATCTCAGTGTTTATGAGGTCATATTTCTTGATCTATATGTCATACAATGATATGATTTTGCAGGTACATTCAGTGGCATTTTTGAAAAGTGTCTGCGAAATTTATTGTGAAGTGAGCTAGTAAACAGAAGTAATAAATTCAAACGTCATGTGTGATGTGGCAGTTTTTCACGCATCTCGTTGTTTATGACATCATATCTCCTGAACTCTGATAGGCTGGCGATACTTATCCCCCCAACGATTGTTGCCTGATAGAAACCGAAATGTGTGCCAAGTTTGGTTGAAATTGGTCCATTGATTTTAGGAGGAGATATGAAGTACACACAAACATATTTTTTTATTATATGTGTGAATTCCACAACACATTTGACCAGTTTTTGAAGTACAAAGCTAACGAAATGTAATAACACTGTTATGAGGCGCCAAAGGCCGTGGGTCCCCCACACCGAAATAGACAGAAAGCGCCCGTAGACAATCTCTGAAAGACTGTCGATGGAGTTCCGATTCACTCTGTATACAACTCGTTGCTGTAATTCCCTGGAAAATAACCAAGTGAACTACGTTCATAACTTCTCAGAAAGTGTATCATTTATTACATTTACCTGTCTAAATAACTATTCCTCCCACACGTTACTTTATATGGTAGAGACAGAAATGCCTTATCTGAAACACCGTATATATAGAAAAACTACATTGTATGTTATAGACATTGATGTAAGAGACTGCGGAAGACGTAAATCTGGCTCGCAAGATGGCGATTCAAAGCCCGCTCCTCTCGTATGTCAGACAGTGGTTCATCCACTCTGTTACTTCGCTCGGTCGAACAGAACTAAGTCACACTCCAAGGAACGGCTACTGCATACATCCATCGAGGTACGAGGAGAGATTATGTGGAGTTGTGAATGTGGGAGAGCCACTGGCAAGCCTGAAGCTTTGAGTTAGGCTCTGAGATGTGCTCGTACAGTTCAACTAACACAGTATTTCCTGTGAAAGGCAAGGTCTAGCACACGATCGGCACGCAGCTTTAGTTGTCATGAAGTACACTGCCGGACAAGAAAACTGAAGAACACAGAAGGCACGTACACATACACAGCACCGATCAGCGTGTTGCGCTTCTCTGTGACAGGTATAACACCCTCCAGGGTAAATTAGAGTTTCCCTTGTATGGTGTTTTTATCAAACCTGATAGTTCATACACTGAAGCGTGAAAGAAACTGGTATAGCAATGAGTATTCAAATACAGAGATATGTAAATAGGCAGAATACGGCGTAGAGGTCGGCAATGCCAATATAAGACAACAAGTATCTGGCGCAATTGCTAGATCGGTTACTGTTGTTACAATGGCAGGCTATCAAGATTTAAATGAGTTTGAACGTCGACGCAAAAGCGGAGGGACACAACATCTCCGAGGTAGCGGTGAAATGGGGACTTCCCAGTAGGACCATTTCACAAGTGCACCGTGAATATCAGGAATCCGGTAGAACATCAAATCTCTGTCATTGCTACGGCCGGAAAAAGATCCTGCAAGAACGGGACCAACGACGGCTGAAGAGAATCGTTCAACATGACAGAAGTGCAACCTTTCCGCAAATTGCTGCAGATTTCAATGCTCAGCCATCAACAAGTGTCAGTGTGCGAACCATTCAACGAAACATCGTCGATATGGCTTTTTGGAGCCGAAGACCCACTAGTATACCCTTGATGACTGCACGATACAAAGCTTTACGCATCGCCTGGGCCCGTCAACACTGACATTAGACTGCTGGCGACTGGAAACATGTTGCCTGTCGTTTCAAATTGTATCGAGCGGATGGACGAGTGCGGGTAAGGAGACAACCTCATGAACCCATGGATCTGGCATGTCAGCAGGGGACTGTTCAAGCTGTGTAATGGTGTGGGGAGTGTGTAGTTGGAGTGATATGGGACCCCTGATACCTCTAGATAAGACTCTGACAGGTGACACGTACGTAAGCATCCTGTCTGATCACCTGCATCCATTCATGTCCATTGTGCTTTCCGATGGTCTTGGGCAATTCCAGCAGGACAATGCGACACCCCACGTCCAGAATTGCTGCAGAGTGGCTCCAGGAACAGCCTTCTGAGTTTAAACACTTCCGCTGGCCACCAGACTGCCCAGACATGGACATCATTGAGCATACCTGAGAGTGCTGTTCAGAAGAGATCTCCCCCCCCCCCCCCCTAGTCTTACGGGTTTATGGACAGAATTGGAGTATTCATGGTGTCTGTTCCCTCCAACACTATTTTAGACATTAGTCGAGTCCATGCCACGTCGTGTTGCCGCACTTCTGCGTGCTCGCGGAGGCCCTACACGATATTAGGCAGGTGTACCAGTTTCTTTGGCTCTTGAGTGTATAAGTTGTGTTAACAACGTCAGGTGTTGAATGATCACTGTGAAGGACACAAAGGTGCCGTGTAGTCGTATGAGACAGCGTTTGGGTCCCTGATGGAGTATGAAAGAGGTGTCATGGTGGATCTTCATTTGGTCGATTCGTCTAATCGTGAAATATCGTTTTTTGGGGCATATTGGGCAGGCATACTCGTCGTCAAAGTTCCATTCGACCACATCTGGCTACCGCAAAGGAGAACAGACGTATTGTGGACTAGCCACAGCGTAACCCTTTCATATCTTTGCCTGCTATCCGAGCTAGGGAATTACCATTCCATGCTTAGGGTGTCAACACCACAAGACAAACGGCGGTGTTTGGGTTGGTGCCATGGCTGAGAAGCATGGCCTGCTAGCGAATGGCGTTGCGTCATGTTCGGCGATGAATCACGATTCAGGACTACCGCGGATGACCTCCGTTGGCGGCGACCTGGAGAGGGGTCCCAAAAAATGGTTCAAATGGCTCTGAGCACTATGGGACTTAACATCTGAGGTCATCAGACCCCTAGACTTTGAACTACTTAAACCTAAGGACATCACACATGTACATGCCCGAGGCAGGATTCGAACCTGCGAACGTAGCAGCAGCGCGAGAGGTGTCACACTCTCCCAATGTTTTGGAGAGGCGCAGAGCGTTACTTCTGGCGTCATGGTGTGGGAGGCCGTTGGGTGTGACTACAGATAACGGCCAGTATTGATGAAGGGAATTCTGAAGGCGCTGTGATATGTCGCGGACATCCTGCGTCCTCTCATGCGACAGTATCGACGTGGCTTTTGTCGACAGGACAGTGCTTGTCTACACAGGGTATGTGTCTCTGTGAACTGTCTGCGAACTGCTATAGCCAACGAGTTCCTCAGATCTGTTCCCCGCAGAATATATGCGGGGCCAGCTCCGACGTCAACCCCATTCCAGTGTAAGTACACAGGATATCAAGCAACACTTACAACGGCTTGCCTCTGGAGAGGATACATCGAGTTTATGATATCCTTCCTGAACGGATCAGTGCATGCATCCCTGCCAGAGGGGATACAATGTCATGTACATAAATAGCCTCAAACTGCCAAGTTCTTTGTAAAATAATGCGATTTTGTAATCGCTGAGATAACATCAAATAATATTTCAACCCCTGAACTTAGCCGGCCTGTGTGGCCGAGCGGTTCTAGGCGCTTCAGTCTGGAACAGCGCGACCGCTACGGTCGCAGATTCGAATCACGCCTGGGGCGTGGATGTTTGTGATGTCCTTAGGTTAGTTAGGTTTACGTAGTTCTAAGTTCTACGGGACTGATGACCTCAGCTGTTAAGTCCCATAGTGCTCAGAGCCATTTGAACCATTTTGAACCCGAACTTTCATTTCGTTTCCTTCTCCCATTATAGGCGCTATAGTTTTTTGTCACGCATTGATCTACATATCTCTTTCTCTACCCATAAATGTTTCGAGTTATTGTAATGAACATTTTTATTCATGGAGCGGTTCTAGGCGCTACAGTCTGTAACGCGCGACCGCTACGGTCGCAGGTTCGAATCCTGTCTTCGGCATGGATGTGTGTGATGTCCTTAGGTTAGTTAGGTTTAAGTAGTTCTAAGTTCTAGGGGACTGATGACCTCAGAAGTTAGGTCCCATAATGCTCAGAGCCATTTTTTTATTTAAGTATTTATTTTTATCTGTACGGGGTGACACAGAATAACGGGAATGTCTGAGATGAGCAGTGGCAGCCATGGGCAGGTGGCAACACTGCGGGTTCGTGACAGCGAGTAAATAGTAATCACGGATCAGTGGAACGGACAAGAGCTTGCGTTAGCCATAAAAATGTTTTATAAAAACAATGATAGTTTGGTAGCGGCGCAGAGGGAGTTTCGACGTTTTTATAATTTAGGACGTTATGAGCCGTTCCGTCTAAACACGCAATAAAATGTTGGATTAATAACTTTGAAGAGACTGGATCTGCCCTCAAGAAGAAACCAACAGGACGACCAAGAAGTCTGCGTTGTCCAGCGAACATTGACGTTGTACGCGAGTCTGTCTTACGGAGCCCACGGCGATCAATTCCTAAACAAGCAGGAGTGGTTGCAATGTACCGGGAGAGTGCCCCCAGAATTCTTCATCTCGATTTAAAATTTCGTCCGTACAAACTACAGATGGTACAACAATTGAAGGACAACGATTACCGATTACGATTAGTATTCTGTCAACAAATTATAACAAAAATAAACAATTATGATGAATTTCTAAACTAGTTTTGGATGTGAGATGAGGCACATTTTCATCTCACAGGTTATGTGAATAAACAGGACACAAATCCTAATACGTTCACGAGCGCCCTTTACCCGCTAATAATGTGACAGTATGGTATGATGTTTCATCACCTGGCATTATCGGACAGTATTTTTTCGCAAATGAACAGGGAAACGCAATAACTGTCAATGCGGGTCGTTACGTGGAGATGTTACGAACTTCTGTTACGCCTGTACTGAACAACTTTCCAAACGTTCAAGAAGCCTGGTTTCAACAGGACGGAGCGGCATCACACAGTATACAGCAATCAGTGGGATATGTGAGAGAATTGTTTGACAACCGTGTGATCTCACGATTCGGTAAAATTTCCTGCCCCCTAGATCGCCATATTTATCCGTTTGTGATTTTGTCTTGTGGGGCTACCTCAAGAGCAAAGTCTACACGACTCGATCAAGAACCCTGGATGAGTTAAAACAGAGAATTCGGGATGCAGTTCATATTATCCCACCTGAGATGTTGCAGCGGTGAATGAGGAATCTCAACAGCAGATTTCACGAATTTATTCGTACAGGAGGACGCAATCTAACGGACGTAATTTTTTAAAAATGATAAATGCCATCAACGTTTCGTAAATGGCAAATTTGTAAGGTTTCAGTTACTATGAATGTAGTTTATTTCCTTCATTGCTTCTAGTGTTATTGGAGTGTGGAAATGTTCCCGTTTTTCTGCGTCACCCTGTAATAGCAGTGCGACTGCAATAAAGCTGTGTGACACAATGCACATTTTGGGCGTAACATCCTGTATACTGACCGTCAATGTTAGGTGCTGTTCTGCTGTAATTGGAGCAGGGACGGTTGAAGCTGGGGACAGACTAGGAAATCAATCCGTCCCAAGCGTGTGAAGAAATGGCCGCAGTGTGTGAACGGAATTTTCCATCCTTAATGCTAGCCGAAAGCACAGCACGAGTGTCCCATACCGAAAGCACAGAACGGCGGAAAATGGAAAAAATCCGGAATTATTATGAATAGTCACTAACAGTACCAGATGAGCTACGATTAAACTACGTACACCATTGCAAAGAAAATTTGAAGCCGGAATTTCCATTGCAAAGACGCCTACCTTTGTTTTGAAATAAATAACTAGACGATTTACTAGAAAATTAATATCTGGCGTGCAAAAATTTGTACGGTGGCCGGAAACGCGTCAATCAGTTACACTTCTCAAGCGCTGTAAAATGAAGCAGTGACCGCTGCAAGACACTAACTTAATACGGAACACCCCTGATGAACTTCAATCCTTAATTCACGAGTAATTAACAATAAAGAAAGAAACGCCCGTAAGAGCATGCAGCAGGATTAATACACAGCAATAACACCCTAGCTTCAGTTTGTCGATTTATATGTGTTTCATTGGAGAAAATGCTAGTCGCTCCCTTAAAAGAGCACACTGGCAGCTTTGGAGAGCTGTAGACAGTGTAGAACTGGTACCTGGCTGTTATCTGACTCTTCAACGCTGATGGTAGTGAAATGCTGTGTATGTGGCAATTAGATGCCTGGAATCTGCGCAGACACGACAGAATGGCAGAAAGAACCTATCGTGTTTGGACGTGTCCACGATCCCGACCTAAATAAACATTTCCGATATGTAAATCTAGCAACGTGCTTGCAAGGAGTGATGTACCACTAGCAGCCGTGTAATATAACGTAAGAACCGTGTAACCCACAGGAACAATCGGACTGCAGAAATTATTGCTGTTAGCAAATACAGGTCCATCCAGACCAGTTTCAGAGCGTATGTTGCGAAGGTAACTACATGCAATGCACATCTGAAGTCCAGTACCTGGCGAACGGCCAATGCTCTCATTGGCACATAAACATATATACCTTCAATGGGTCAAACAACACAGAAACTCAAGACCGCCTGACTGGAGTCGCGATTTTGCCTATTTTGCATTGATGAGATACGTCGAGTGACATTTAAGCTTTTTGTATGATATGCTGGGGTGTTTTTCGTACCACGAGTTCAGCCCACTCGTTCAGAATACCGCGAACATGTACCGGGATGTTTATTGCGCGATCACGGTGACCACATGTTACCCTTTCTTTTACATCTTTATGATGAGTATCCTGTAGACACTCTCATCTTTCAAGATGACAACAACCATTTTCACAGGAGTGCACGCATGCTCTCATGTTTTTATGAACATTCAGGTACCCTACTACATTTACACTAGCCCGGTAAAATGGTTCAAATGGCTCTGAGCACTATGGGACTCAACTGCTGAGGTCATTAGTCCCCTAGAACTTAGAACTAGTTAAACCTAACTAACCTAAGGACATCACAAACATCCATGACCGAGGCAGGATTCGAACCTGCGACCGTAGCGGTCTTGCGGTTCCAGACTGCAGCGCCTTTAACCGCACGGCCACTTCGCCCGGCTAGCCCGGTAAATTACACGTTCTTAATTCTATAGGAAATATGTGAGGTTTTTGAAACAGCGGGTGGAATATAGTGGTCTACACCCCACCTATAAGACAGCTCTACGGGTTCAAACCACGAATGAGAGGCTTCAGTTAAAAATGGCATACCTGAATAAATTGGCCGAATGGAGACCAAGACTAAAGGCGATTTCACACGTAATTGGCGTGATGTCTCCTGGTGCGAGAGTAATTCTCTGCCTGGTCTGCTTAATTACTGACTATAGGCTTTCTATGGTGCTAATTTGGTTTAATTATGAGTGTATGATGTGAGGTAGGCAATGTCTGAACCCACAAGAAGAGTTGTAATATAAAATCCTTTCCGAAATTTATATAGGTCTGTCTAATGTTAAACAAATTTCTTCCACTGTACAAATAAATGACACTAAGTGAGAACACATAATTAAACATCTATTAGAATTCGTCATTCGATAGGTATTATATTGTTGATACGCTTGTAATCGGCACATGAGAGAGCTCATTTTCATGAATTTACATTTAAAATAGCTTATACACTCCTGGAAATGGAAAAAAGAACACATTGACACCGGTGTGTCAGGCCCACGATACTTGCTCCGGACACTGCGAGAGGGCTGTACAAGCAATGATCACACGCACGGCACAGCGGACACACCAGGAACCGCGGTGTTGGCCGTCGAATGGCGCTAGCTGCACAGCATTTGTGCACCGCCGCCGTCAGTGTCAGCCAGTTTGCCGTGGCATACTGAGCTCCATCGCAGTCTTTAACACTGGTAGCATGCCGCGACAGCGTGGACGTGAACCGTATGTGCAGTTGACGGACTTTGAGCGAGGGCGTATAGTGGGCATGCGGGAATCCGGGTGGACGTACCGCCGAATTGCTCAACACGTGAGGCGTGAGGTCTCCACAGTACATCGATGTTGTCGCCAGTGGTCGGCGGAAGGTGCACGTGCCCGTCGACCTGGGACCGGACCGCAGCGACGCACGGATGCACGCCAAGACCGTAGGATCCTACGCAGTGCCGTAGGGGACCGCACCGCCACTTCCCAGCAAATTAGGGACACAGTTGCTCCTGGGGTATCGGCGAGGACCATTCGCAACCGTCTCCATGAAGCTGGGCTACGGTCCCGCACACCGTTAGGCCGTCTTCCGCTCACGCCCCAACATCGTGCAGCCCGCCTCCAATGGTGTCGCGACAGGCGTGAATGGAGGGACGAATGGAGACGTGTCGTCTTCAGCGATGAGAGTCGCTTCTGCCTTGGTGCCAGTGATGGTCGTATGCGTGTTTGGCGCCGTGCAGGTGAACGCCACAATCAGGACTGCATACGACCGAGGCACACAGGGCCAACACCCGGCATCATGGTGTGGGGAGCGATCTCCTACACTGGCCGTACACCACTGGTGATCGTCGAGGGGACACTGAATAGTGCACGGCACATCCAAACCGTCATCGAACCCATCGTTATACCATTCCTAGACCGGCAAGGGAACTTGCTGTTCCAACAGGACAATGCACGTCCGCATGTATCCCGTGCCACCCAACGTGCTCTAGAAGGTGTAAGTCAACTACCCTGGCCAGCAAGATCTCCGGATCTGTCCCTCATTGAGCATGTTTGGGACTGGATGAAGCGTCATCTCACGCGGTCTGCACGTCCAGCACGAACGCTGGTCCAACTGAGGCGCCAGGTGGAAATGGCATGGCAAGCCGTTCCACAGGACTACATCCAGCATCTCTACGATCGTCTCCATGGGAGAATAGCAGCCTGCATTGCTGCGAAAGGTGGATATACACTGTACTAGTGCCGACATTGTGCATGCTCTGTTGCCTGTGTCTATGTGCCTGTGGTTCTGTCAGTGTGATCATGTGATGTGTCTGACCCCAGGAATGTGTCAATAAAGTTTCCCCTTCCTGGGACAATGAATTCACGGTGTTCTTATTTCAATTTCCAGGAGTGTATAAAACTTAATTACAAAACGCTATTCTAATGTTCTACAAAAATTTGTTGAACGTTAAGAGAGTGTTCTTATTTAAAATTGTTGTCATGGTCAGCCAAGCGTCAGGGAAAAATTCAGTTAAGTTTAGTTTGTACAGCTCGTATAATGTAAGAGCAGTCTCACTTACTAGTGTAGCGAATCGGAATCTAGAGTACCCTACTTGAGGAGGAGGGGGAGGGGGGGAGGAGGGAGACAAAAAGGGTGACTAAGTCCATGAAGGTGACTCTCGTTAGACTGCTGAAGACATACACAGCTCCAGTCCAGGTGCGTGCAGTTCCAACACACCTAAGCCCTCTGCAGGTGATACAGAATTGCTTGCAGCTCTCCACGGTACTCACCCACCATGGATGCGACGCTGAATTCGGTATCGAGACCCTGTTTCAAGTATTCAAGAAACTCGTTACACGAGTTAACAGAAACATTAGAATATTGGCTTCATCCTGAATCTGGCGAATTATGGTCAGAACAGACCAAAACTACTTTTTCGTAGGGAAAACATAGACACAATGACGTTAGCAAACCCGATTCTTTCAGCCAGTTTAACAGATCCTCCCAATTACATTTGTAGAGCCTAACGTCAGACTGCCACAAGGAAGATGACAATATGCAAATCTCAAAGAAAACCCACATAATAATCTACATTAAACATTATAAATTTGACCTGTCTGATGACGACCCCGGCATGTTGTAGAACCGAGACATCCTCAGTGCCCAGCAGTACGATCCCAGATACTAATGATCCCGGTAGTCTTGCACGAACTGTTTCTGTTGTCAGCTTAATCCACTGGGTACCCTACTGTCTGTCTACAGTGTGGCAGAGGTTTCCACCCACGGGTTTTCGTGGCACTTTTATCATTCCGTTCTATACCGCCACCGATCAAGCGCTTTTGCATATTATCTTCCATATGGGGCCGCATCAAACGATGTTCGATCGGACTTAGACATATAAATCACTTCGCAGATCTGCATTCTGGAAATCTAAGGTAGACAGCTAACCCCA
Source organism: Schistocerca americana (assembly GCF_021461395.2). Classification (NCBI taxonomy): domain Eukaryota; kingdom Metazoa; phylum Arthropoda; class Insecta; order Orthoptera; family Acrididae; genus Schistocerca; species Schistocerca americana. The sequence goes on along the minus strand of NC_060121.1, from coordinate 421,552,779 downwards.
TCGAAGAGATGACAGTAAAACTTTCCCGCTGGACACAAATGAGGGCGCGGAAGGGCTCCAATTAAGAAAAAAATACAAGGAAGACGAGTGTCTCTTGCACACACTCTTTGTGCAGTACATCAAGAAAGTGACCTGAACTTCCACCTGAGGGCAGAGTTTTCTACGACAGGACATAGTGTGGCCTACGCTTAGACTGCAGGAACCTAGGGGAACAGCGCAAGTTTTGACGTCGCACACTCTGTACACAGTAAATTGCCACTATGTCTGGGAAATCAGCTCACGCCGTACGAGGAGACCACAAAGATATGTACGCTTTCTGTGAACGTCCATAACGTGCAGGCTCCAAACTACCATCGAGACATGTCGTTATGGCAGTGAAATGTATATTGGCCTTTACTGCAGTGAACAGCCAAGCACTCGTCGTAGCGATACGACCAGTCCCCGTGAACGTGCGGCTGTAGACATCCTAGCTGGAATTACCCAATGCGGAAGCACAGCCAAAATACCTAGTTACTACTTTCAATAGGCCCAAATCGACGAAAGGCTGCACCATCTCTACCTACACCTAATTCGACGTCACCAGTACCACAGGACCTTGTGATTGTCGTTTTCAGGATCTCGGTACACCCAGTAATGGAGTATGGGGCAGCAATCTGTGGAAATGCGGCCGGTACGCAAAACGGCTGCCAGCTCTTAAACTGGCTTACTAACTACCTTAGGAATTCCAGACTGCGCAGCTCCACCAGGTAGCAGGACTACCTCCGGAGGATGTTTAGGCATCAGCTCGTGACTTCTATGGGAAAGCAGAACGTCGCGGATCCGACATATACCAAACTCAGCACCAGAATACAGTGCTATAAGGACACTAGGTGGCCAACCTACTAGTGAAATAACGTTGTCCCTTTCAGCATACTAACTTTTTACCCGTGTTTCAAATCGGCACAAGAGAAGACAATCCGAAGAAATTCCGTCATAATGGACTAACTAGATCAGCACCTTCGCAGAATAGGGGAGGCAATAATTATCTCTAAGAAAATTTTTTACATACAGTGAAGATTTGTGTTACGAGTGGTATCAAGAGTCCATGTCATTCCAGACGACAGTAAACGCATGTGTCAATTTAACTAAGCACGAATTCTGGTTGTGGAGTTAAATATTTCCAGGAAGTGCGATTTGTACACTATCTGATCAGAAGTATCGAGACACCTATTAGCGGACGTCCATTGGAGTGTGACCATTCGTCGCCTTTATGACAGCTTGAACGCTAAGAGGAATTTAAATGATGTGTCTGAATGTCATGGCAGTTCATTGTTCCTGAAGAGCCGAAACCTAGGGTGATACTGATGTTGTATTCTATGGTTTCGAACGAATTCGGCATTCTAATTCATCCCAAAGGTGCTCCTTTGGGACCTTGGTAGAGTAGAACATTTCAGGAATGTTTTTGTCTACAGGCTATTGCCTCACAGATGCTGCTTTATGACGGAGTGCACTGTCATACCAATACAAACAATCATTGTCTCCGAACTGTTCCTCCACTGTATGAAGTACACAATGTTGTAAAAATGTATTTATATCCTTCCGCATTTTGTATTTTCTTGAGCACAAAAGGGGACCAAACCCTAACCACGAAAATATCGCCCATACCATAAGACAACGTTCTTCGTATGCTATTGTTAGCACTACAGATGACAGCAGGTGAAGTTCTCCGTGTATTCACCAAAGTCAAACCCTTCCATCGGATTGCAAGAGTACAGTGCGATTCATCACTCCAAATCACTGGTTTCTAGTCGTCGATTGGCCAGTGGCGTCGCTGTTTACTCCACCTCAGGCGACGCTTAGCACTGACTACAAAAATGTGTGACTTACAGAAGGTGCTCGACGACTGTATCCCATTCTTTGTAATTCCTTACGCTTCGTGGTGCTAATTGCACTGCTTTTAATTCTTCGGCGCGTGATTCCTTCCAGTTATTCATGCGATTTTTTTACAGTCACTCGCCGCAATTTTAGACGGTGCCTGTCTGTCACTATATAAGGTCCGCCCAGTCTTGATTTAGCAGTTTTTTTTCCTTAGCCTTTCCGCTACACAGGTACGCCACTAACGTTTGAAAGGTGCAGCTTAAGAAGGGATGAAATGTCCCTCATGGATCTGTTACTAGCTAACATCTAATATTAGTAGTCCACATTCGAAGTCACTAGGCTGTCTTGATCAACTCATTCTGTTGTTACTACTTCCCTGCTGACAATTCATTACTCAAAGCCTCCTTTTTGTTCTGGTGGGTTCGCCTCTCGTGACATTTAGTGGTCATTCCCGCAATACAGAGAAGTGTTCCGATACTTTCGATAATATAATACAGTGTTAGTCAATCTAGTCAAATGTTTTTTATTTCAGTCTTTGATCACAATATGAATTCTTTAGACGATCACCGGTTTCAGTCCGTAATGACCATCCTCAGATCTTTTTTACACATGTCCTAAACTGATAAGGCCATAATGGCATCGTCAAAACATATAAATATAATCAGCATAGCCTCGTCATATAGATTATATTTATATGTTTTGACGATGTCATTATGGCCCTATCACTTTAGGACATGATGTAAAAAAGATCTGAAGATGGTCATTATGGACTGAAACCGGTCATCGTCTAAAGAATTCATATTGTGATCGAAGACTGAAATAAAAAACATTAGACAGTATTGGATCACTGTCTGTATACGCGACATGTCGCAGTTGGTGAGTCAATCTAGTTCCTACCGCCCACTGGTGGGCGTTCTTTCGTGTGGAAAGTGGGCGATAGGAGGTTAAAGATATTTTCATTAGATTTTCATAAAATTTCAACAAAGTATTTGGTAAGTAGTTATTTTTACATGCTGTAATTTGTTGTAACTGTGATTTATAATTTTTTGCAGTAAAGTTACTTCCCTACTTTAGATACCACAATTACTGTGGAACTTCTGGAGGATTAGAACATGTTTCTACTAACGAAATACAAACATGGGCTCTAGGCAAAGAAGCCTTGCTACAGTTCTTACCTGAAAAGGGAGCATACACCCATCGGATCACCAATATTGCTTATCTTTGGCACGATTGTACTGCCTGCTTAGATCTAACAAATGCTGCTCCATTACAATTCGCTTCTCTAAGGCCTCCAAGAAATCGAGGTCAAACTTTCACGGGCCTGCTGAATACCATACGAGAGCGCCAGTCCTCAAGCGGCGGCACCAGTGCATACAGCTAAACAACGTACACGTCTGTTCATTTCTCTTTCCTCTTCGTGCACCAAGCACTCTTATCGCCACAGCGAATGATGTTTCTTCGGCATGTATCAATAGTAACAACAATAATAATAATAATATTAGTGAAAATCGTAGTGGTGCATAGAACTGAGGTGTAATCGACGTTTAATAAGGACTAGTGGCGAAGGCAGCGACGTCTTACCGAATTACAGCTTCTCCTAATACACACATCAAATAACGTTTTGCATCACCTCGGTTCCGAGAGTTTCGGAAGCTGTACAGAAAATTGGAATACAGATCAACATAAACATCATTTCCGACCTTTTTATTGCTCATGAAAACCACACATTGCAAGTTGTATCACCATACGGAGGGACCTTCAGAGGTGGTGGTCCACATTGTTGTACACACCGGTATCTCTAATTCCCAGTAGCACGTTCTTTTGCATTGATGCACGCCTGTATTCGTCGTGGCGTACTATCCACAAGTTCATCAAGGCAGATTGTCCCACTCTTCAACAGCGATTCGGCATAGATCCCTCAGAGTGGTTGGTGGGTCACGTCGTCCATAAACAGCCCTTTTTCAATCAATACAAGGCATGTTCGATAGGGTTCATGTCTGGAGAACATGCTGGCCACTCTAGTCGAGCGATGTTATCCTGAAGGAAGTCATTCATAAGACGTGCACGATAGGCGCGCGAATTGTCGTCCATGAACACGAATGCCTGGTCAAATACGCTGCCGATATGGTTGCACTATCGGTCGATGGTTAGCATTCACGTATCGTACAGCCGTTATGGTGTCTTCCATGACGACCAGCGGCGTACGCCGGCCCCACACAATGCCACCCCAAAACATCAGGGAACCTCCACCTTGCTGCACTCGGTGGACAGTGTGTCTAAGGCGTTCGGCCTGGCCGGGTTGCCTCCAAACACGTCTCCGACGATTGTCTGGTTGAAGGCATATGTGACACTCATCGGTGAAGAGAACGTGGTGTCAATCCTGAGCGGTCCATTCGACATGTTGTTGGGCCCGTCTGCACTGCGCTCCATGGTGTCTTGGTTGCAAAGATGGACCTCGGCATGGACGTTGGGAGTGAATTAGCGCATAATAAAGCCTATCGCGCACAGCTTGAGCCGTAACACGACGTCCTGTGGCTGCACGAAAAGCATTATTCAAGATGATGGCACTGCTGTCAGGGTTCCTCCGAGCCATAATCCGTAGGTAGCGGTCATCCACTGCAGTAGTAGCCCTTGGGTGGCCTGAGCGAGGCATGTCATCGACAGTTCCTGTCTCTCTGTATCTCCCCTTTGTCCGAACAACATCGCTTTGGTTCACTCCGAGACGCCTGGACACTTTCCTTCTCGAGATCCCTTCCTGGCACAAAGTAACAATGTGGACGCGATCGAACCGCAGAATTGACCGTCTAGGCATGGTAGAACTACAGACAAAACGAGCCTTGTAGCTCCTTCCTGGCGGAATGATTGGAGCTGATCGGCTGTCGGACTCCCTCCGTCTAATAGCCGCTGCTCATGCATGGTTGTTTACATCTTTGGGCGGGTTTAGTGATATGTCTCAACAGTCAGAGGGACTGTGTCTGTGGTACAATATCCACAGTCAACGTCTATCTACAGGAGTTTTGGGAATCGGGCTGATGCAGAACTTTTTCTGATATGAGTAATATCCTCCACTTGTGTGTTCATTTTAGAGTATCAGTAGAAAGTTAGTCGTGGAGTCGGTAGAGGTTGCGTACTTTCCTGCCTGCTGTGTTGCAGACTGCTTGATTACGATGCCGGAAGTGATCCAGTTGTTACTAAACATTTCATAATCGTTCAAGATGCTCTTTCGTCTCCGTACACTGTCTTTTCAAACGCGACCGTTACTAGAACCTTCAACGGCGATTGAAGAATTGTCATACGAGTGTTTGGTGGAAGAGTGGGAAAGACGGACAAGATTGGAATGCCGCAAGGGCAGACTCGTAGTGTGGCGCCTGATACGGTAGCACCAACACCCGCGTAGTGGCTGGCACTCTCCTATGTACTCAAAGCACCTGGAAGCACGGCCTCTCGAAAACGCTTGAGAAATTCAGAGTACTAGAGAATCATTTGTCACATCTAAACATGCACTACAATCGAACGAGAGATGAGGGAAATAGGTGACCGGTCGGCTCTATGCTTCCCTTGTAAATAAATTGCAGGGTGAACGTCGAGCACTAGAGCAATTTGTCACAAATTACAGTTCGTGGACAGCGTTTGCAACAATCTGGACTATTGTCTATAGGCTTCAAATTATTTTGGGATATTCACTCTGTAAATATACGAGGGTTGTTTTTTAAGTAAGGGCCGTTTTTATTTTTAAAAAAAGATACAAATACTTTTGTACAAAAACTTTTATTTTCTGATTCTACACACTTTTACCTATTTTTCTACATAGTTGCCTTGTTTATTTAAGCACTTGTCATACCGTACAACTAAGTTTTTCATTCCCTCTTCAAAGAATTCGGCCGCCTGCTCCGACAGCCAAGAGTTCACGGCCGCTTTCACTTCATCGTCGTCATTGAAGCGCTGCCCGCCAAGATTGTCTCAGGTACCGGAAAAGGTGAAAATCGCTAGGAGCAAAGTCGGGGCTGTATGGTGCATGGTCCAAAATTTCCCAGCCAAAAGAATCAATCATATCTCGAGTCTTTTGAGAGGTGTGAGGCCTAGCGTTATCGTGCAGGAGAAAAACTCCTTTTGTCAGCATGCCGCGCATTTTGTTTTGAATTGCTCTGCGGAGCTTCTTTAGAGTTGCACAGTAGGCATCTGAGTTGATTGTCGTTCCTCGTGGCATAAAGTCCACTAGCAAAACATCGCGCCGGTCCCAGAACACAGTTGCCATAATCTTGCGCTTTGACAGCGTCTGTTTGGCTTTGACCTTGACGGGTGAGGTTGTGTGTCGCCATTCCATCGATTGTCGCTTGCTTTCGGGAGTGGTATGGGATATCCATGTTTCACCTCCAGTGACAATTTATTCAACATGTCATCCCCTTCTTCCTCGTAACGAATCAAAATGTCCAATGAAGTGGTAAATCTCTTCCCTTTGTGGTCCTCTGTGAGGAGTCTGGGTATCCACCGAGAACGCAGTTTCTTAAAGTTTAGGTTTTCAGACACAATTTTGTACAAAACCGATCTTGAAACTTGTGGAAATTCCAAAGAAAGAGTGGAAATTGTGAATCTTCTGTTCTCACGAATCTTTGTTTCGACTGCAGCCACCAAATCACCAGTGATCACAGAGGGCCGGCCTGAGCGTTCTTCGTCATGCACGTTTTGACGGCCATTTTTAAACTCTCTAACCCATTGACGCACTTTACCTTCACTCATTGCATTCAAGCCATAAACTTCTGTTAACTGACGATGAATTTCTGCAGCTGATAGGCTTCTCACGGTCAAAAAACGTATAACTGACCGTATCTCACACGCGGCGGGCGATTCAATAATCGTAAACATTGTAAAGTAGCACAGCGATGCGTACACATCAGCTACAGAGCTGCAACTTGCATCGGTGTGAACGGGAAGGATGTCGGCAAGTGGCGCGGTGGCTTGTTGCGGCGTCCGCGCGAACTACGGGACTATACGCGCGAACGGCCCTTACTTAAAAAACAACCCTTGTAATATTTCTCGGTCATGATCTGGACTAAGAATTTGGATAACGTGGAAATATCTCAAAGATGCACTGGTAATGCTGAACTTATTCGGAAACTTGCTTGTGAACATTAGCCTGGAAATTGTAAAATATTGAGCACTTTTACACAACAGAACTTGTAATGGTTATTAGTCCCTGTGGCCACAATTAAGCATTCACCAGTAGGAGACTATCGTGTTGGCGGAAAAGAACTGTCGTCATGTCAGCCACGACCCTACATTTCTGTAATTGTTATTTACATCTTCGGTAGTGACGGAAAGGCAATCAAAGGAACATAATGTGACATTGTATGGTCATCCCTTGACAGTCAGCGAACAGCAGACAATCACAGTGATCATATACAGGGTGAATCACCTAAAACTTGCACCGCAGGAACTGCCGAAATGGAAGTGCTATTTATGCGTAATTTTCGCAGAATTACTTGGTAATCAGGGGCTGGTACTGTTACCCAATAAACAGATTGTAATAATACTTACAAAGCGTATTTTTGTGTAAACATACACTTTTTAAATGGAACAATGTCTATTGACATTAACAAACTAAAAGTAGGATACATTAGAATCTCAGTGGCATTTGTTGCAAGATTCTAGTGTGGTTCGTTTACGAGATATAGTATTTTGAAAAGTTTCCACACCGAGACTTTTCTATGCCTTTCAACCAGCGTAGTTGCTACGTACCAGCAGCAAGTGAGTGGGCGATGGGGATTCACCATTACTGAAAAAGCCGACATGCTCATGGTGTATGGAGAGTGTAAGAAGAAAGCAGTTCGCTCCTGTTCTGGGTTGCACTTGTCACACCTCGCCCTTCTTGCAGTTTCCCGATGATTCTTTCCATTGTGGAGCCATCCAAATTTTGTCGACGGGCCATGTTGTAATGAAGAACTCCACCACTGTGCACCGTAACTGAATGCTGATTGACACACACAGCCTTTTTTTCGTTCCATCTACTGCATCGTGTTGCATTCGGCGCTATAGTCACGCTCACCTCCAACTCTATGTACACGACTGGAAGATGTCTGGCAGTATGATCCCACACATTCATTCATTTCCACAGAGTTACTTTATCTATCTCATCCTGAGGTGTTGCAGAGCAGTGTATATATATTGCGAAAGCATTGCTTTGTACGATATACATGTCATTGGCTAATTGTAGTGTAGTGCTTCATAGAAGATAATAAGGAAAACTGACAAGCGCATTTGAAATGTCATGCACAAAATAAGTCCTTTTTATCTTCGTTATTTGCAGTTCCATTGAGTGAGACGAACTAGCAGGAACTGTGCCAGGTAGGGGTTTTACACTGTCCAGTGACATTCATGTGAGCATCCGAATAACAACTTTTTGCAGTGCGGATGCTGCGAAAAATGCATGAAGACAGTCAGTGAGGTTCTGGAAGGTGCCGACAGGGATGTGGAGCCATGCCGACTCCAGCTGCTCTACGTTTGTCATTGACGATTCATGGCGCAAACAGCCTAATCGAGGTACACCGACAAATTCTCCATTGGGCTTAAATCCAGGGAGTTTGGTGGCCAGAGAAGCGCAGTAAACTCATCTTGGTGCTATTCGAACCTCGCACATCTACATCTACATTTACATGGTTACTCTGCAATTCACACTTAAATTCCTGGCAGAGGGTTCATCGAACCATTTCAGTACTACTTCTCTACCATTCCACTCTCGAATGGCGCGTGGGAAAAAAGAAAACCTAAATCTTTCCGTTCGAGCTCTGATTTCTCTTATTTTATTATGATGATCATTTCTCCCTACGTAGGTGGGTGTCAGCAAAATATTTTCGCATTCGGAAGAGAAAGTTGGTGACTGAAATTTTTTAAACAGATCTCGCCGCAAAGAAACCGCCTTTGTTTTCAGTGACTGCCACCCCAACTCGCTTACCATATCAGTGACACTCTCACCCCTATTGCACGACAACACGAAACGAGCTACCCTTTTTTGCACTTTTTCGATGTCCTCCGTCAATCCTACCCGGTAAGGATCCCACACCGCGCAGCAATATTCCAGCATAGGACGGACAAGTGTAATGTAGGCTGTCTCTTTAGTGGGTTTTGTCGCATCTTCTAAGTGTTCTGCCAACAAAGCACAGTCCTTGTTTCACCTTTCTCACAATATTATCTATGTGGTCTTTCGAATTTAAGCTGCTGGTAATTGTGATTCCTAGGTATTTAGTCGAATTGACAGCCCTTAGGTTTGCGCGATTTATTGTATACCCAAAATTTATCGGATTTCTTTTAGTACCCATGTGGATGACCTCGCACTTTTCTTTGTTTAGTGCCAATTGCCACTTTTCGCACCATACAGAAATTCTCTCTAGATCATTTTGTAATTGAAAGCAGTAGGACAGGTAGCATTGTCTTGCCGGTAGATGCCATCGTCCCGAGGAGAAACAAACCGCATGTAGGGATGGACATAGTCTCCAAGGAGAGGAGCATATTAATGTTCGTCCACTGTGCCTTCCAGAATGACGAGATTTCCCACGGAATGCTAGAAAACCGTTTCCGAGATCACAACACTGTCTGCTCCGGCCTGGAGCCTTCCGACGATTTCTGCAAGGCTGTACACGCCAACGGCCATCTGTCCGATGGATCGCAGAACGTCATTCACCGGAAAAGGAAACCTGACGCCGCTCAGTGGCCGCCCAGTTGCTATACTGGTGTGCAAATTCCACTTCGTCGCCGATGAACAGCTGTCAGCACAGGTGCAGGAACCAGGCGCCTGCTGTGGAGGCACGCAGCACCGTTTGCAGTACAGTCGTTGAGAAGACACTACTGGTAGCCACGTGGTTCTTCAGGCGGTCACCAGGTGCACGTCTATTCGTCCATACACAGCCGTCGTTCACCCCTGTCATCTATGGCCCGTGGTGTCTACGTCTACATATATCTACATCTACATTTATATTCCGCAAGCCACCCAACGGTGTGTGGCGGAGGGCACTTTACGTGCCACTGTCATTACCTCCCTTTCCTGTTCCAGTCGCGTATGGTTCGCGGGAAGAACGACTGCCGGAAAGTCTCCGTGCGCGCTCGAATCTCCCTAATTTTACATTCGTGATCTCCTCGGGAGGTATAAGTAGGGGGAAGCAATATATTCGATACCTCATCCAGAAACGCACCCTCTCGAAACCTGGACAGCAAGCTACACCGTGATGCAGAGCGCCTCTCTTGCAGACTCTGCCACTTGAGTTTGCTAAACATCTCCGTAACGCTATCACGCTTACCAAATAACCCTGTAACGAAACGCGCCGCTCTTCTTTGGATCTTTTCTATCTCCTCCGTCAACCCGACCTGGTACGGGTCCCACACTGATGAGCAATACTCAAGTATAGGTCGAACGAGTGTTTTGTAAGCCACCTGCTTTGTTGATGGACTACATTTTCTAAGGACTCTCCCAATGAATCTCAACCTGGTGCCCGCCTTACCAACAATTAATTTTGTATGATCATTCCACTTCAAATCGTTCCGCACGCATACTCCCAGATATTTTACAGAAGTAACTGCTACCAGTGTTTGTTCCGCTATCATATAATCATACAATAAAGGATCCTTCTTTCTATGTATTCGCAATACATTACATTTGTCTAAGTTAAGGGTCAGTTGCCATTCCCTACACCAAGTGCCTATCCGCTGCAGATCTTCCTGCATTTCGCTGCAGTTTTCTAATGCTGCAACTTCTCTGTATACTACAGTATCATCCGCGAAAAACCGCATGGAACTTCCGACACTATCTACTAGGTCATTTAAATATATTGTGAAAAGCAATGGTACTATAACTCTCCCCTGTAGCACGCCAGCCGGCCGCTGTGGCCGAGCGGTTCTAGGCGCTTCAGTCCGGAACCGCACCGCTGCTCCGGTTGCAGGTTCGAATCCTGCCTCGGGCACGGATATGTGTGATGTCCTTAGGTTAGTTAGGTTTAAGTTGTTCTAGGCCTAGGGGACTGATGACCCCAGATGTTAAGTCCCATAGGGCTGAGAGCCATTTGAACCATTTTTTTGTAGCACGCCAGAGGTAGCAGTTGTCTTGGCGCCGGCTCTGAATAGAGCCATTCGCGATATAGTTCAACCACAGCAGCGCGCAGATGGTTTAAAAGAAATGGCCATTTCGGAAACGGTTCCACCCTTGGCCAGAAAGTCAATGATCGTGCTCTCTTTTCCTCCCCCTCCCCGACATGCTTTATACATCGTCGAACGAAGGCGGTGATCACATTAATGTGACTGGACCTTGGAGGTTAGCATGTTTTCATCAATGCTCTCGACTGTGTAGTGGCAACTGAACCATTGCTAATAACAGAAATAGTAGATACATTCATTGATGTATTCGTAAACACAAAAATTTACATATTTGAGCTTTGACAAGAATGTGGACAGATATTCAGCCGTGGCTTTATAATAGCACCCATTCCGGCATCTGTCTGAAATAATCTAGTGAAGCCACCTAAATTCTACGAGGTCGTGCTGAAAAATATTGCCTCCGAAATATTTATAATAAATATATAATATAATTATATATTATTATAATTGTAATAAATATATGTTATGCAATCAGTATGGAATGAGAATAAACAAGAAAAAGACTAATGTGATTGTATGCAGTACAGGAGCAGAATATGAACCTCTGAGAATGAAAATTGAAAGAGAGGAGCTGGAAGTGATAGAGAAATTTACTTACCTGGGAAGCAATATCACGAGGGATGGTAGAAGCCGGAAAGAAATTGCGAGCAAAATACAAAAGGCCAAAATTGCCTTTAATCGGAGAAGGAACTTACTCACCAGCAACAACATCAGTCTGAAAATGAGGAAACGTATCACGAAAGGTTTCGTTTGGAGTGTGGCCCTATACGAATGTGAAACTTGGACAATTGGAAGAGAAGACGGCTAGAGGCACTGGAGATGTGGTGGTGTAGAAGGATGATGAAGATCAGCAAGAGAGACAAAGTAACAAATGAAGAGGTGCTTAGAAGAGTACAGGAAACCAGATCTCTGTGGAGGCAATATCCAAACAAGAAGAGACGAACTTGCAGGGCACAACCTACAACACAACAACAACATTGGAACAATAGCAGAAGGAGCTATTGAGGGAAGGAACCGGCGGGGGCGACCAAGGATATCATATATGGAACAGATCATGATTGACATTGGATGTAAAACATACGTGGAAATGAAGAGACAGGCAGACAGAAGAGAGGAATGGCGCTCTGCTGCAAACCAACCTCAGGGTTGAACGCTAAAAGAAGGAAATAAGATATGTTATAAAAGATTTGTCGACGAGACGTCGGTATTATAAAATAAATGCTCATATGAAGAAATTGATTTCCTCGCCACCAGCTTAAATAATAAACATCCTAATCTTTCATTTATAGTAGAGCACGAAAACCAAAGAACTATTAATATTCTAGATTTTATAATTTCAAATCAAAATCGAAAAAAATTGTATCTCTATTTGCAGAAAACCAACATCAACGGATATAGTAATTAATGCCACTTCATGTCATCCTACTAAATATAAAAAGCTGTTCTTCGAAGCGACGATAGATACGTAGGTTATTACAATAACCTCTTCAACCCAAAGCAGTACAAAAATAAATTGATACTTTAAAACAAATTTCTATTGCCAATAATTTTAGTGCCATTTAAGTCGATTTTTTATATGAAACACTAGAACAAAGAAATGACATTGTTATGAATTTCAATAGACGGTTTACCAAAATGACTTTTGTGGGACTTATTTCAGACAAAAGAAACAAATTATTTAAAAAAATCTAACGACAGCTTTCACAACTAACAATTTACTACAAAGAATTGAAACATTCAATTCATGAATCAAACAAAAAGCAAAATTCTGGCATTTACAAAATACTTTGCAGTAAAACTGCATTATGACTGCACTAAACGATATATTGGGCAAACTGGCCGTAACTTTTTAATATGTTTCAGAGAGCATGCTACTGGTACTGCATGTATCGAGTCATTGTTTGGTCGGGATCTTGATGAACATAATCTCTCTGAAGATTTTATTTCTAATAACATGAAAATTTTACACAAAACATCAAAAGAACTATTCCTTAATAATCTAGAAGAAATCGAAATCTTTCACATTACAATAGAAAACCCTTATCCATTATAATCGAGTACCTAGACTTCGAAGAAAAACATAAGCTTTTGACCATCTGCTTTAAAATGCTTACCCGGGTTCCTCACAAGCTTTTCAGTGTCACCCATGTTATTCTACTTCATGTTATTTCATTTAAATATAATGGCTTATGACATTTTTCTTTAATTTCATATTGTTTCTGCACTTATTTATGTAACATTATTACATTGTATAAGTAACTGGCACGTTAGGTCAGTCGTAGCACCGCATTTTTAATTCATATTTGTTCGTTATGGAATTATCTTATTAATTAATTTTTGACATTACTTGTTTTTTCGCTAATTATCAAATTACATAATTTTTAGAAATTTTAGAAGATTACAATTTTTTAGAAATATGGGTACCTATTTCTTTTTAATATTACTGACGTCTTATATCACTTTTGTTATTATTTGCTGGCGTATTACGATCAACAACTATTTACTATGGACCGAAATGTACATAAACTGATACCGCTTATTTGTTTCCTGGGACTACACCTATGGAGCGTTCTCTGTTAGCGTAAGCTTCATTTATCGATGTTTGTGGTCACTTCACTGGAAACCACCAGCAATCAGCACCTACCATCTCGTAGTAACCAACTACTTCATACATCTATGGAATGTACGAAATAGTACATAGGTGTCGTCTGCTGGATATCACCTATTGATACTCACCGCCACGTCTTTGGAAATCGCACTGCTCCTACATCTTTGGAATGGTGTCAACAATCTCCATAGAAACCAACATCATAATTATTTTTCTAGCCTATATACGGCGAATTCGATGTTTATTTGTTCCTTTTTAAAGTTCTTATTATATTTATTTGACAATAATTGCATTAACGAGGTGTCTCTCCTTTATTGTAAAATTATTCTACGTAATTTTGACGTTCTGTTTACTAACAAGTACATCTTTTGTGATAATTTTTTCGACTTGTACCTGTCAGCTGTAGGCGGTGCCTGCAGTATTGCGCTGTCTTGTCCAGCACTTAACTATCGTCACTCAGCGGTTCCTGCTCCGTGTAAAGCCATTGTCCATCAATGTTGGTACGTCTATGCTTTGTAGTTTTATAGCTAATTTTAAGTTCTTTTTATGTATCCCTCCCTGTATCATATTACAGTTACTAGTCTCCTACCGAGCGTCTCCCAGGTGGTGGGTAGAGGTATGCTCACCAGATATGATCGGTACTGGGGAAATAAAATACCCGGGGTGGAACAAACCTAGTACCAAGGGCACGGCGATTCCACATGTCAGCAGCGGTACCCCAACAGTTACACATGTTAGTGGCGGCTGATAAAATATACCTCAGGGCTAACAACCTTGTGAGAACTTCGTCACCCACTAAGGCGACCCCATACACACACTTATTGGACTCAATATGAAGAGAAATATCAACAGAAATAATACCCCAGGTGGAAACCAATTCATCCCCATTCGTGATGGGGCAAGCAGGTCGTCGGTTGCTGGGGAGCCAGAAGTCATTAAGAAGTCGAGAAGCTTATGTGCTCAGACAGAAATTAATAATGCAGATAGTAAGATTAAAACTATGTGGAATATTGGCTAACGGGAGATGGGGCAGTTTGACAGTGCACAGCATAATATAGCAATAAAGCTAAATGATGATGTTGTGAGTGATAATTCAGAAGTTGCAAGTATTTTTAACAATCAGTTTCTGAATGTAGCAGCAAAAATAGGGTTAAAGGGTTCAGTTAAAGAAGCAAAAAATATATTGAAAATGTCATTCCCCAGGATTTTAGGCCTTTAGAAATAGCACCAACATCCCCCGCCGAAATTAATGGAATTATAAATATACTGAAAAACAAGTGCTCATGAGGTGTTGATGGAGTCTCTAACAGAATTTTGAAGTGTTGTTCTAATTTAATAAGGGGAGTCGTTAGAGATATATGTAGCGTTTCGTGGGCACAGGGAATTTTTCCAAACAGATTGAAATATGCAGTTGTCAAACCTCTTCATAAGAAAGGGAACAAGAGTGACTTAAATAATTATAGACCAATCTCATTGCTGGCTTCATTTTCTAAAATATTCGAAAAAGTTATGTGTTCAAGAGTAGTCTCACATTTAAGTGAAAATAATTTACTCAGCATGTAACAGTTTGGATTCCGGAAGGGTTACTCGACTGAGAATGCACATTTAGCTATCAAATAGTGCAAGCCCTAAATAACAAATTATCGTATTATGGTATTTTTTGTGATCTCTCCAAGGCATTTGACTGTGTGGATCATTTCACACTCTTAGAAAAACGCAGGTTTATGGAATTGAAGGCTATACACACAGGTGATTTGAATCACACTCAATGAACAGAAAGCAAAAAGTTGTGCTGAATAGCAGAAATAATGTTGGGAGGGTGGTAAATTCTAGTGAATGGGGAGTTACCACAAAGGGAGTCCCACAGGGTTCAATTTTGGGTCCTCTGCTGTTCCTTATTCATGTGAATGACCTCTCACTTAACGATCAGCAAGTGGATCTAGTACTTTTTGACGATGACACGAATTTTATAATAAATCCCATTCCAGAAAAAGTAGCTGAAGATAGTGTTAAGGATGTCTTTCAAAGAATTATTAAGTGGTTCTCAGAAAATGGACTCTCCTTTAATTTTGAAAAAACTCACTATATCCTGCTCTGTACACTGAATAGAGTCATACTGAAAATTGATGTAGCATATGAACAGGGCTCAGTTAACAGGGTAGATTTCTCCAAATTTTTGGGTGTTCATATTGATGACAACTTGAACTGAGAGAAGCATATTAGTGAGCTTCTCAAACAATTGAGTTCAGCTTCTTACACTCCTCGTATAATCGCTACTCTTGGTAATAAACAGATGAGCCTCCTAAAGTACTTTGCATATTTCCGCTCAATATGGTCTTATGGGATAGTTTTCTGGGGTAACTCACCCCTTAGACACAAAGTATTTATTGCACAAAAGAGAGCAGTGAGAATAATTAGTGGTGTTAACTAAGGACGTCATGCAGGCACCTTTTCAAGGAGTTAGGTATTTTAACTGCACCATCAGAGTACATATTTTCGCTAATGAAATTCGTTACAAATAATCCATCTCAACTCGCGAAGAACAGTGATGACAACTTGAACTGGAAGAAGTGATGTTCATATGTACAACACTAGAGGGAAAAATGACCTTTCCTATTCGTTATTGAAGCTGTCAGTTGCTCAAAAAGGAGTACGTTATTCAGCAATAAAAATCTTTGATCATTTTCCCAACAACATAAAGTGTCTGGCAGGTAGCAGATCAAGTTTCAAATCTAGCTTAAAATCATTTCTTTTGGACAACTCCTTCTACTCCATGGACGAGTTTCTGTTTCAGAACTGGTAAAAAGAATTGTACCTCTAAATGTAGTTGCATGTGTAGAACTAAAAATTTCAGTAATATTAATAATAGCACTATTCATGTGTGTATATAGATATTGTAAGCTGACTTGTTCCACATCATATCGATAAAATAATCGGGAAAATGATCTACGGAACATGACATAACTAAAACTAAAAAAACTAAAGCAAGCGAGAGCGAAACTTTGGCCATAGACGCCAGGTGCACCAAGTTGAGAGGGCGTATCATGCCTGTAAGAACACCTATACCTACAAGTACCTATCCAAGAACATACAGCTGAAGCACAACAACTCGGTATAAAACCCTCTGCACTCTATGCCTCTGAGTGACTCTTGATGAATCGAAAGGGCCCACTCAGGAAACTAGAATTTAAAGAGAGGAAGATCCTGAGGAGAATACAAGGACCCATAAGAGAGGAAGACGGTACCTACAGAATCAGGCACAATAACGAGGTCTACGAACATCGGGAATACAGAGTTACATGCATGAGGAAAAGGCGACTGACCTTCTATGGACACATGACTGGCCTGAATCACTCCAGGCTCACCAACAGGATCCTCACAGTGGCAAGTAGGGGAAAGGCGTTCAAATCCAAGTGGATGACCTCTGTTAATTCAGACTTAGAGGAACTGCAGATCCCATTAAAGACAACCGAGAACCGAAACAATACAGACAGGCCATCCTACAGGGAGCCTTCCCACTGTCTCTCACAAGCAAGAAGTGTACAGGCACCACCAGACCTAAGTGGGCGGATGACAGGAAGCAGGCTCACAGCCAGGAGATGAAGGCATACTGGGCCAAGAAAAAGCAGAAGATCCTAGCTGAGAGCTAAGACGAGCCCCGTGGTCCCTAGTAGGCCGAACGAATTGAAAAAAAATTACAGTTTGAAGGTCCGAAAATGGTCATATGATGATCGAAACTGGCCGCATTATAATAAACATTCCTCTGCGTTCTAGACTGTTTGATAATTAATTTCGAAACTGGGTCTGATCGTGCCGGAAATAAACTATCTTCAGAACTAGTGCTACTCCGTCACTTTTTTTCTCAACGCCTATCATCACACGCACGACACACACTATACAGACATTACGTCATGATGTAACACTACAGTATCAGGTGGCATCAGTAGCACTGCTACGATGTTTGGTTTCCATTTTGTGTACCGTCACTTCCCATCCGCTTGTACCACGTAAACCAAGGAAGATTTGGAAAAAGAATTAAAGTTCAGGGAGAAGAAATAATATCTTCGAGGTTTGCAACGACATCGTATGCTTGTCACAGACAGCAAAAGACTTGGAAGAGAAGTTCAACGCAATAGAGAAGTCTTGAAAAAATGTCCCAAGATGAACAGCAGCAAAAGTAGAACAACGGTAATGGAATGTAGGCGAGCTGAATCAGGTGATATTGACAGAATTCGATTACGAAATGAACCACAAAAAATAGTCGATGAGTATTTGGGTCGCAAAGTAACTGACAATGGTCGAAATAAATAAGATGTAAAATGTAGATTGGCAATAGCAAGAAAAAGAAACATTTCTGAAAGAAAGAAATTTGTTAAAACCGGGCCTGCCGGAGTGGCCGAGCGGTTCTAGGCGCTACAGTCTGGAACCGCACAACCGCTACGGTCGCAAGTTCGAATACTGCCTCGGGCATGGATGTGTGTGATGTCCTTAGGTTGGTTAGGTTTAAGTAGTTCTACGTTCTAGGGGACTGATGACCTCAGCAGTTAAGTCTCATAGTGCTCAGAGCCATTTTTTGTTAGAACCGACCATAAATTTTAATGTTTTGAAATATTTTCTGAGGTGTTTGTATGGAGTATAGCCTTGTACAGAAGTGATACGTGGACGAAACAGTTAGACGACAAGAGAGCAGAAGGTTCTGAAATGCTATGATACAGAAGAACGCTGAAGATTAGCTGATGGGTAGATCAAATAACTAAAGAAGAGGAGGGGAAAGAAACTTGCTGTATAACATGACTAAAAGAAGGGATCGGATGATGCGACACATGCTTCGGCATCAAGGAATTATCAGTTTAGTAATTAAAGGAAATGTGAAAAGAACTGTAGAGACGACCAAGGCTTGAGTACAGTACTTTCAAACGTATTTCTGTTGCAGTATTTATGCAGAGACGAAGAGGCTTGCACACGCTAGACTAACGTGGAGAGCTGCTTCAAACCAGTCTTCGGACGGAAGGCCACAACAAGAACAAATACAACATGTGTGCTAAGTGGTGCAGTCAAGAATTCCAGTGCTTTGAAGAGATCTTTACAGTGTGCCCGATTACTATTTTTGGTTTCATTCTTATGGTCATTTCATAGCGGAAGGAGGAATGACAGAATAAAAACAAAAGAACAACAACATGAAACAGCGGTCAATAAAACAGAAAACTAGTGCGGCGTCGGTGCCACGGCTGGAACGGATCTGGCAAGTCAGTATAAACAGTGAACAGGACACACAGACACACACACAGCGCGACTGGCTGCCCCGGGCAGGCCCACTAAGAGCGGCGTGGGCGGCGGCAGCTGCGTTGGCGTCGCGTGGCGCTGCGTCGCGTGGACACTCGTGAGAAAGGCAAGCATCGGCGGCAACGCGCGGCCCGCAACATCTGCGCGCACTCGAGGTCCGCTCATTCACACGGCTGCCTACTGTACAGCGCCGCCGACGGCAAGAGTCCAAAGGCCGGCGACAATTATTCGCCCCTGCTCACTGTTACTCATCATCAATACATTTCTCTCCGTTCTCAGAGGTGTCTACCGCATACGATATCTCGAGCTTCAGACGGCAGCCCCTTTCCTCATCATCACGAGCAAGCTGTGACGCACTTATAAAAAACTTACACTGAAGAGCCAAAACATTATGGCCACCTGCTTGATAGCGTGTCGGTCAACCTTTGGAACACAGTAAAGTAACGCTTCTCGATGGCATGGACTCGAGAAGTCCTTGGTAGGTCTCCGGATTTATGTGGAGTCAGCTGACTATGCACAGGTCTTAGTTCCTGTAAATTACCGACATGTGCTTTGTGGACGTGGGGCTGGCGCTCGCTATCGTTACAGATGTGATCCATTGTGTTCACATCAGCTGAATTTAATGACCAAGATATCAAAGCGAGTAGCCGCGCGGGATTAGCCGAGCAGTCTTAGGTGCTGCAGTCATGGACTGTGCGGCTGGCCCCGGCGAAGGTTCGAGTCCTTCCTCGGGCATGGGTGTGTGTGTTTGTCCTTAGGATAATTTAGGTTAAGTAGTGTGTAAGCTTAGGGACTGATGACCTTAGCAGTTAAGTCCCATAAGATTTCACACACATTTTAACAAAAAAAAAAAAAAAAAAAAAAAGAAACCAAAGCGAGTTCAGTTTTAATCTGCTCACCGCGTGAAGGAGAAGGATGATGATATTTGGTTTGTGGGGCCGTCAACTGCGCGATCATCAGCGCCTATACAAAGTCCCAATTTTTACACAGTCCACTTTCTTTTCACAATCCATTCTAGTCACTCTCATAAATGATGATGATAATGAAATAATGAGAACAGCACAAACACCCAGCCCTCGGGCAGAGAAAATCTCCAACCCGGTCGGGAATCGAACCCGGGACTGTGAAGGAGAATGACGGTTCAGATTCCCAACAGGGCATCCAGATTTAGGTCTTATGTGGTTTCCTCAAACCGCTCCACGCAAATGATGGAATGGTTCCTTTGAAAAAGGCCTGGCCGATTTCCTTCCCCATCCTTGTGCTCTGTCTCTAACGAACGTGCTGTCGACAGGACGTTAAACTCGAATCTTTCTTCCTTCCCTCATTCTTCTCAGCCAACCACAGCACGAATTTTGACAGTTATCGTACTGGAATGTGCTATCGCCGTTAGGGAAGACATCAGACTTGAAAGAGATGCAGGTGGCCTGCAACAAAGCCCACAACCATCTTGGTGCTGTCGATTACTACCACAGGTCCCACAGAAGGACAGATGAATGTTCTCCTACCATAGTATTGCCCGCACCAGTCTGTGACCATGTCAAGGTGTATATTTCGAGGAACTGTTAGCCTGGATTGACACATAACGATTGATCTGGTGTGACAAGGAACGTGATTCATCTGACCAGGTAGCAAGTTCGGACTGATCCACGGTCCATTCTAGATGTACCCGTGCCCACTGCAATCGTAATCAATGTCTTTTGGTCAACATGGGAATTGTAGAGGTCGTCTGCTGCACAGCCCACCATTCATCAATGCATGCCGAACGGCGTGCTCCAAGACACTTGTGCCTGCACCAGCATTGCACTCTGTCTGATCTGCCACAGGTCGATGCCTATCCTGCTTTCCAGAGTGGACAAACCTCCGACCTCCACATTCTGTGATGAGGCCTGGAAGTCCAGCACCTTGTCGCCTACTTGTGATTTCACTGTCATTCAACCACTTCATATGGATGTTCACGACAGTAGTACGCCAACAGCCCACCAGCGCCGCCGTTTCCGTATTACTCTTTCCCAGGCACTCCCGTTTGTCAAAGTTCCTTATACCACTGGACTTCCCTATTTGCAGCCCGCATTGTCGGTAGAATGACCCGCCATTTGTGTCTTCTCTGCTCATGTACATCCCTTACCGCATCATGTGCCAACAATGCCACCCGACTACATCCATTCTAGCAGTGGGGAGTGGACATAATGTTCTGGCTCATCATTGAATGTCCAGGGGGCTGCCAAGCTCCACAGTCGTTCTAGTTACCCTTAGATTACTGTCAGCAGTATGTAACAGCCTGTGTCTCTCAAGTTCACAGAGTGCCAAACTGTGGAATTCTTTTCCAAGGGACAAATGCATAAAATATCAACACGTTTTCGAAACTACAGAATAGGACCATAAGAATAATTACTACAAATAGTAATCAAGCCAACTGTAAAGGTATGTTCATAACTGCAGGAATTTTTAACTACGCCACGTACCTCTGTAGCAAAATACTCAGCATGTCTTACTGCTATGCGAAAGATCTGGGTACTGTTCACATTATTGCCAGGGATATTTCTTTGGAGGGAGGACTGGAACGAAGCGTACTCAACCTTGATGAGCTACTTGAGTCTCAGAATTAGTGGCACCAAGATCTGGAAAACTAACAACCGACTGTAGAGCAGAGTACTGACACCTCACCCCTCTTCGCCACACCCAAATGATGCCATTTGCAGGAGATGACATGGTGACCAGTTAGTACTAAATGGACTGTCAGGGCCAGAGCTCGAAGCTGGATATGGAAGTGTGAGGATATTTACCAATCAATTATGCTCACCATGCATAACTTAATAATTACTGCAAAAACAATTCTGTACATGACCATGGAACAAGACCTAAACTAATCTTAACATTGGCCAAGAAAGAAGAAACATTAAAATCAAATTAGCATATTTACAAATGAATAAAACTGTACAATAAATTGCCCAATATGATTAAAGAGATTATAAAAAGAAACATTTTTAAATTGCAGTGACAAAGTATCTCTAATGTGACACATAATAGTGAACTATTACTTGAATAACACAGAGTAGAGGTTTGATAAAAAAAATTAACTCAAGCGAATAATAATAATAATAAAATATCTCTCTCATTTCACACCACACTTCTGCATTACAATGTATTTTTATTTTCTGAAAATCCTAACGTCAAAGCTCTGCAGCGGATAACACAAACCTCTTATCCTCTTTTTGAGTTTAACATTTCACTCATGTTGGTGGGATGTTTACTCAATTTTTCAGACAAGCAAATGGGAAGAGCTGATACACATGGTGTGTGCATTGATTGGTATTGAGAAATGAATGAACAATACAGCACTAACCTTTTGCATTTTTAAATAACTTAGTAACAAAGTAGAGTTTTACACTGCAGATAAACCGAAAGAGGTTGCATCAGTAATTCTGATTTAGATTTTCCATGATTTCCCTAACTTAATTCAGGCAAATGGTGGGAACGTTCCTAATGTAACATCACAGCTGTTCCAACTTATCAGCCTAGACCTACAATTATGTGAATGCTTGTACTTATGAATTATGGTATTTTGTTCTTAAATTGTAATACCACATGTCCAATATCTTTTAGATGTGGTCCATAGATGAATAAAACTGTTTCTACTAGTCAGTCAAACTCAAATTACAGCATTTTTTTCCAATGGGAAAACAATGTATCATTATGGCACAAGTGCAGTCCCATCCTTCTTCAGGTAAAAGTCTCATTGAGGAATGTGATTGGGAGCTGCTTCAACCATTCCTTATGGACATTGAAATCGAAGCTTTCACTCCAAAATACACCTACCTTAAATAAAACCAATTAAAAATACATTTGACATTTTAAAGTATATATAAAATATATATTTCCATAATCTCTGCCACGGAAACTCAATATTGCTTCAATGATATTGATGTGTGTGTTTACTCTATACAGGCATTTTCTTTGGGGCCCTTAGTGTACATAGACACATTTTCTCAATTAGAATGTGTGCCATAAATTGTAGCCTTCCCGCTTGAAGGCTTATGCATTGATGGCAGATAGTGACTATGGAGACTCAGATTGGTCTCCAATCCTTGAAATTTTGTAGCGTTTTTATCTGGGAGGTTTGAGAAAATTTTGTTCATAAATGCTGACATTTCATAGATAATTTCTAGGATGTTACTTTGAATCTGATCACTGTTTCGTCAAATAATATGTACTCTTACAAGATGTACATGTATGAATGGTTTTGAGTCACAAAATATTTTTCTTCAGCAATTATACAAAGAAATAACTGGTGATATAAATTGTGTAATAATGTGGGGTTACCTGGATGGCTGTACCCAGTTAATTTGTGCAGTAATATTATATTATTACATTCATCTTCCTTGTTGTTTAAAACACTGTGAACATTTCGGATCAAATAATACTTCACAAGAGACAGATGTTAAAGCTGGATATAAGAAATAATACTAATGCACATAACAGTGTTCATAAACATGAAATGTTAAATTCTTTGTTCAACCTTACTGACAGTAATTTTGTACAACAATAACTTCGCTGTTTGTGAAATGCATGCACATTCCCACAGAAAGCACTGTGTAAAACAGTAATTGCTTAGACAAATGGCATATAAGAAATCAATGAGACATAGCTGTACCCAAATAGATAATGCATTGATGGTTTTAATGATAAAAGAATTATTGTATTGAAGAACGGACTCATGTACAAAAGAAGATTTTGAAAGGCTTCAAATTCCCTCTAAAACTTTGAGGAAATTAGTAGATCTCAAACATAACACAGGAATAATTTCAACACATAAAGTTGACCATATCATTCACACAGAAGTAGATTTAAACAGAAATAAAATTGGCGATAAAACTATATTAATAAGAAACTGATTTCCTTTACAAAATGCATAATTTCAATGCAGAAAAACAAAGTCACTTTGTGCACAACAAGAAATTATAAACTGCTTAATATTAATACCTAATGTTCAACAATTAAGAAACAGAGTAAGTTTCAAAAAAGGCTTATAAACCTATTTGAAATTCTAAACGCAACCTTGTCTACAACTATATAGAAAGTTATATTTGTTTAACAACATTTAACACTTAACTGGAAATTGCTTTTCTGTATGGAACAGTGAAATGTTCATAACAAGCATTAAGGATACTGAAGAAATGTTAGATAAGAAAGTTATCTCTGTAGATACTGTAAAACTGTTTAGCAATTCAGCATTCTGTTTATCATTCTCAGACACTACAAGAACCATTAATCACAACATATCAAAGAATTGGCAAAAATGTCTTTGTCAGAAGTCATAGGAATCTTAATTCTTTAAATTAATTCTGAGGTATAATTTTTTTGGTTCAATTGCAAGGCATAGTCAAATCACTGAAAATATGATACATCCTTTTAAATACCTTAATTATTAATATTTTATATATGATGTGAAAAATAAGGTACTGAATAGCATTAATATTATTATCAATAATACTTTATAAGAAGACATATGTTGCATAATGAACAAAATAAAACTAAAAATACAACCAACAAAGTATATAGAAGAGCTGAAGTTAATACTGGATTAGAAAATGAAAGCATCACTTCTCATGGTATCGAATTTTTCAGTGGCAGTTGACTACGTACTGTCAAAAGAAATAGATAGATCACAAGGATCCATACCCAATTCATTGATGGTATTTCATAGGTCAGATCCTAAAGAAGTAGTCTTAAACATGGGTAATAAACAGTTACCTATCACTAAACTGATATATTCCATATAACTTTAGACAAACTATAGAACAACATAATTAAATTAGGAGGAAAGTCAAGCTGTTAAAAAAGGCTGTTTCTCACTTACACATATTCTATCAACCACTGATGGTTAATTAGTTGAATAATTATATATAATTCAGTGTAAAGACACCTATATTCTTATACATATGTATGTGTGTGTGTGTGTGTGTGTGTGTGTGTGTGTGTATGAGAGAGAGAGAGAGAGAGAGTGTGTTGGTGGATGGGTGGGTGGGTGGGTGTGTGATTATATACATAAGAATATGGGCATCTGTACACTGAATGCTGTTATCTGTCATACTGCAAATAGGTGATTCTAAGTGCTGAATATAGATAGTCTAATAATTTGTAGAACAGGTGGGTTATAAGATATATTTTTAATTTTCATTTGGATTTCGACATACTTCCAATTTCTTGTTTTCTTGTTTTATATGTGCTGCCACCTTATGAAACATTTATGTGCCAGAATACAAAACCCAGTTTTAAAATTCAGACAAGAAGGTAAATTCTGCATGTGGAGATTGTGGTTGAAGGTGTGACTGAATGAATCACAAATCATTGGAAATTTATCAATACCTAAAATACTATTGAAGATAAACTGTTGTGAGGTGAATGTTAATAATTTTAAAAAGGTTCATTGAAGATATGTGGTTATCTGCTTCACACAACATCCTTATCACGTGTGAGCCCTAGATGACCTTTTTATTCATTTAACTAGAGCATGTAACAAGAAAATTTCATGGAACAAGAGGAATAAAAGTGTGAAATATCAGCATCCTTCACTTTTATTTGCTACATAGTACCTTTATTAAATTTAACATCTAATTTGGTGTTATGAGTGATACTTTAAAGTTTAAAACATGATAAACTGAGTTCTGACTCAGTTTCAAGAGGACACCAAGGACGTTTGTGTCTGGTGCTGCATGTAATATACAACTATTTATGGTAGCAGCAAAACATTTTTATTCTTTGGAAATAAGATGGTACTAGTTTTTGTAGAAGTAAGTCTTCAATTATTTCCTGTGAACCTTACAACTATAACTGCAGTGTGTCTGATATGGTTGAATTAGGGTACTTGTAATATCATCAGCAAAGTTTACACTTTAGGCCAGCACTTCAAATTATTTTGTAATACTGCAATCAAGGTGAATTACTAAACCTAACGATTGGTTTAAAAATTCTAGTACTTTAAGATTTCTTACTTAATGATTTTTGTACAAAACCACCGCCAAGCAAATAAATCTCCTTAGCTCTTACCTTTCTACCCTTACCTTGCACCTTCTACTCTGTTAATTCAACTGCTTCTGATTTTCTTGATTATCAATAGTCTCCAAAGCTACTTTACATTGTTTAGTTCGTTATTTATTCAACCACAATTCATTTTACAATGGTATTAGACATGTCTGATTTATAAAATAACGAAATATAATAAAAATTAGCATTAAAAGATTATTGAAAATT